>NW_027479728.1:0-72483 GCF_051014685.1 Ptiloglossa arizonensis
GGCAGTTTGTAGGTAAGAAACGCTTGAGAAACTCAACATTTTCGCAGTTCTGATGCTCGAAACGAATAACTAGAACGGCCTAGGGAAAAACTACATCTACCGTTGTAATCGGGCGAGTTTCTACTTTCAGATGCAACAGAAATTTTGCGGATTGGTCAATCCGTTCGCGAGATATGGCAGTTTGGAGGTAAGAAACGCTTGAGAAACTCAAAATTTTCGCAGTTCTGATGCTCGACAAACATAACTAGAACGGTCTAGGGAAAAGTACGCACACCGTTGTAATCGGGCGAATTTCTACTTTCAGGTGCAACAGAAATTTTGCGGATTGGTCAATCCGTTCGCGAGATATGGCATTTTGTAGGTAAGGAACGCTTGAGAAACTCAACATTTTCGCAGTTCTGATGCTCGAAACGAATAACTAGAACGGCCTAGGGGAAAAGTACGCATACCGTTGTAATCGGGCGAGTTTCTACTTTCAGATGCAACAGAAATTTTACGGATTGGTCAATCCGTTCGCGAGATATGGCAGTTTGGAGGTAAGAAACGCTTGAGAAACTCAAAATTTTCGCAGTTCTGATGCTCGACAAGTATAACTAGAACGTTCTAGGGGAAAAGTACGCTTACCGTTGTAATCGGGCGAGTTTCTACTTTCAGATGCAACAGAAATTTTGCGGATTGGTCAATCCGTTCGCGAGATATGGCAGTTTGGAGGTAAGAAACGCTTGAGAAACTCAAAATTTTCGCAGTTCTGATGCTCGACAAGCATAACTAGAACGGTCTAGGGGAAAAGTACGCATACCGTTGTAATCGGGCGAATTTCTACTTTCAGATGCTACAGAAATTTTGCGGATTGGTCAATCCGTTCGCGAGATATGGCAGTTTGGAGGTAAGAAACGGTTGAGAAACTCAAAATTTTCGCAGTTCTGATGCTCGAAACGAATAACTAGAACGGCCTAGGGGAAAACTACACCTACCGTTGTAATCGGGCGAGTTTCTACTTTCAGATGCAACAGAAATTTTAGGGATTGGTCAATCCGTTCGCGAGATATGGCAGTTTGTAGGTAAGAAACGCTTGAGAAACTCAACATTTTCGCAGTTCTGATGCTCGAAACGAATAACTAGAACGGCCTAGGGGAAAACTACACCTACCGTTGTAATCGGGCGAGTTTCTACTTTCAGATGCAACAGAAATTTTGCGGATTGGTCAATCCGTTCGCGAGATATGGCAGTTTGGAGGTAAGAAACGCTTGAGAAACTCAAAATTTTCGCAGTTCTGATGCTCGACAAGCATAACTAGAACGGTCTAGGGGAAAAGTACGCACACCGTTGTAATCGGGCGAATTTCTACTTTCAGGTGCAACAGAAATTTTGCGGATTGGTCAATCCGTTCGCGAGATATGGCATTTTGTAGGTAAGGAACGCTTGAGAAACTCAACATTTTCGCAGTTCTGATGCTCGAAACGAATAACTAGAACGGCCTAGGGGAAAAGTACGCATACCGTTGTAATCGGGCGAGTTTCTACTTTCAGATGCAACAGAAATTTTACGGATTGGTCAATCCGTTCGCGAGATATGGCAGTTTGGAGGTAAGAAACGCTTGAGAAACTCAAAATTTTCGCAGTTCTGATGCTCGACAAGTATAACTAGAACGTTCTAGGGGAAAAGTACGCATACCGTTGTAATCGGGCGACTTTCTACTTTCAGATGCAACAGAAATTTTGCGGATTGGTCAATCCGTTCGCGAGATATGGCAGTTTGGAGGTAAGAAACGCTTGAGAAACTCAAAATTTTCGCAGTTCTGATGCTCGACAAGCATAACTAGAGCGGTCTAGGGGAAAAGTACGCATACCGTTGTAATCGGGCGACTTTCTACTTTCAGATGCAACAGAAATTTTGCGGATTGGTCAATCCGTTCGCGAGATATGGCAGTTTGGATGTAAGAAACGGTTGAGAAACTCAAAATTTTCGCAGTTCTGATGCTCGAAACGAGTAACTAGAACAGACTAGGGGAAAAGTGCGCATACCGTTGTAATCGGGCGAGTTTCTACTTTCAGATGCAACAGAAATTTTACGGATTGGTCAATCCGTTCGCGAGATATGGCAGTTTGGAGGTAAGAAACGCTTGAGAAACTCAAAATTTTCGCAGTTCTGATGCTCGACAAGTATAACTAGAACGTTCTAGGGGAAAAGTACGCATACCGTTGTAATCGGGCGAGTTTCTACCTTCAGATGCAACAGAAATTTTGCGGATTGGTCAATCCGTTCGCGAGATATGGCAGTTTGGAAGTAAGAAACGCTCGAGAAACTCAAAATTTTCGCAGTTCTGATGCTCGACAAGCTTAACTAGAGCGGTCTAGGGGAAAAGTACGCATACCGTTGTAATCGGGCGACTTTCTACTTTCAGATGCAACAGAAATTTTGCGGATTGGTCAATCCGTTCGCGAGATATGGCAGTTTGGAGGTAAGAAACGGTTGAGAAACTCAAAATTTTCGCAGTTCTGATGCTCGAAACGAGTAACTAGAACCGACTAGGGGAAAAGTGCGCATACCGTTGTAATCGGGCGAATTTCTACTTTCAGATGCAACAGAAATTTTGGGGATTGGTCAATCCGTTCGCGAGATATGGCAGTTTGTTGGTAAGAAACGCTTGAGAAACTCAACATTTCGCAGTTCTGATGCTCGAAACGAATAACTAGAACGGCCTAGGGAAAAACTACATCTACCGTTGTAATCGGGCGAGTTTCTACTTTCAGATGCAACAGAAATTTTGCGGATTGGTCAATCCGTTCGCGAGATATGGCAGTTTGGAGGTAAGAAACGCTTGAGAAACTCAAAATTTTCGCAGTTCTGATGCTCGACAAGCATAACTAGAACGGTCTAGGGGAAAAGTACGCATACCGTTGTAATCGGGCGAATTTCTACTTTCAGATGCTACAGAAATTTTGCGGATTGGTCAATCCGTTCGCGAGATATGGCAGTTTGGAGGTAAGAAACGGTTGAGAAACTCAAAATTTTCGCAGTTCTGATGCTCGAAACGAGTAACTAGAACCGACTAGGGGAAAAGTGCGCATACCGTTGTAATCGGGCGAATTTCTACTTTCAGATGCAACAGAAATTTTGGGGATTTGTCAATCCGTTCGCGAGATATGGCAGTTTGTAGGTAAGAAACGCTTGAGAAACTCAACATTTTCGCAGTTCTGATGCTCGAAACGAATAACTAGAACGGCCTAGGGAAAAACTACATCTACCGTTGTAATCGGGCGAGTTTCTACTTCCAGATGCAACAGAAATTTTGCGGATTGGTCAATCCGTTCGCGAGATATGGCAGTTTGGAGGTAAGAAACGCTTGAGAAACTCAAAATTTTCGCAGTTCTGATGCTCGACAAGCATAACTAGAACGGTCTAGGGGAAAAGTACGCATACCGTTGTAATCGGGCGAATTTCTACTTTCAGATGCTACAGAAATTTTGCGGATTGGTCAATCCGTTCGCGAGATATGGCAGTTTGGAGGTAAGAAACGGTTGAGAAACTCCAAATTTTCGCAGTTCTGATGCTCGAAACGAGTAACTAGAACCGACTAGGGGAAAAGTGCGCATACCGTTGTAATCGGGCGAATTTCTACTTTCAGATGCAACAGAAATTTTGGGGATTGGTCAATCCGTTCGCGAGATATGGCAGTTTGTAGGTAAGAAACGCTTGAGAAACTCAACATTTTCGCAGTTCTGATGCTCGAAACGAATAACTAGAACGGCCTAGGGAAAAACTAAATCTACCGTTGTAATCGGGCGAGTTTCTACTTTCAGATGCAACAGAAATTTTGCGGATTGGTCAATCCGTTCGCGAGATATGGCAGTTTGGAGGTAAGAAACGCTTGAGAAACTCAAAATTTTCGCAGTTCTGATGCTCGACAAGCATAACTAGAACGGTCTAGGGGAAAAGTACGCATACCGTTGTAATCGGGCGAATTTCTACTTTCAGATGCTACAGAAATTTTGCGGATTGGTCAATCCGTTCGCGAGATATGGTAGTTTGGAGGTAAGAAACGCTTGAGAAACTCAACATTTTCGCAGTTCTGATGCTCGAAACGAATAACTAGAACGGCCTAGGGGAAAACTACACCTACCGTTGTAATCGGGCGAGTTTCTACTTTCAGATGCAACAGAAATTTTGCGGATTGGTCAATCCGTTCGCGAGATATGGCAGTTTGGAGGTAAGAAACGCTTGAGAAACTCAAAATTTTCGCAGTTCTGATGCTCGACAAACATAACTAGAACGGTCTAGGGGAAAAGTACGCACACCGTTGTAATCGGGCGAATTTCTACTTTCAGGTGCAACAGAAATTTTGCGGATTGGTCAATCCGTTCGCGAGATATGGCATTTTGTAGGTAAGGAACGCTTGAGAAACTCAACATTTTCGCAGTTCTGATGCTCGAAACGAATAACTAGAACGGCCTAGGGGAAAAGTACGCATACCGTTGTAATCGGGCGAGTTTCTACTTTCAGATGCAACAGAAATTTTACGGATTGGTCAATCCGTTCGCGAGATATGGCAGTTTGGAGGTAAGAAACGCTTGAGAAACTCAAAATTTTCGCAGTTCTGATGCTCGACAAGTATAACTAGAACGTTCTAGGGGAAAAGTACGCTTACCGTTGTAATCGGGCGAGTTTCTACTTTCAGATGCAACAGAAATTTTGCGGATTGGTCAATCCGTTCGCGAGATATGGCAGTTTGGAGGTAAGAAACGCTTGAGAAACTCAAAATTTTCGCAGTTCTGATGCTCGACAAGCATAACTAGAACGGTCTAGGGGAAAAGTACGCATACCGTTGTAATCGGGCGAATTTCTACTTTCAGATGCTACAGAAATTTTGCGGATTGGTCAATCCGTTCGCGAGATATGGCAGTTTGGAGGTAAGAAACGGTTGAGAAACTCAAAATTTTCGCAGTTCTGATGCTCGAAACGAATAACTAGAACGGCCTAGGGGAAAACTACACCTACCGTTGTAATCGGGCGAGTTTCTACTTTCAGATGCAACAGAAATTTTGGGGATTGGTCAATCCGTTCGCGAGATATGGCAGTTTGTAGGTAAGAAACGCTTGAGAAACTCAACATTTTCGCAGTTCTGATGCTCGAAACGAATAACTAGAACGGCCTAGGGGAAAACTACACCTACCGTTGTAATCGGGCGAGTTTCTACTTTCAGATGCAACAGAAATTTTGCGGATTGGTCAATCCGTTCGCGAGATATGGCAGTTTGGAGGTAAGAAACGCTTGAGAAACTCAAAATTTTCGCAGTTCTGATGCTCGACAAGCATAACTAGAACGGTCTAGGGGAAAAGTACGCACACCGTTGTAATCGGGCGAATTTCTACTTTCAGGTGCAACAGAAATTTTGCGGATTGGTCAATCCGTTCGCGAGATATGGCATTTTGTAGGTAAGGAACGCTTGAGAAACTCAACATTTTCGCAGTTCTGATGCTCGAAACGAATAACTAGAACGGCCTAGGGGAAAAGTACGCATACCGTTGTAATCGGGCGAGTTTCTACTTTCAGATGCAACAGAAATTTTACGGATTGGTCAATCCGTTCGCGAGATATGGCAGTTTGGAGGTAAGAAACGCTTGAGAAACTCAAAATTTTCGCAGTTCTGATGCTCGACAAGTATAACTAGAACGTTCTAGGGGAAAAGTACGCATACCGTTGTAATCGGGCGACTTTCTACTTTCAGATGCAACAGAAATTTTGCGGATTGGTCAATCCGTTCGCGAGATATGGCAGTTTGGAGGTAAGAAACGCTTGAGAAACTCAAAATTTTCGCAGTTCTGATGCTCGACAAGCATAACTAGAGCGGTCTAGGGGAAAAGTACGCATACCGTTGTAATCGGGCGACTTTCTACTTTCAGATGCAACAGAAATTTTGCGGATTGGTCAATCCGTTCGCGAGATATGGCAGTTTGGAGGTAAGAAACGGTTGAGAAACTCAAAATTTTCGCAGTTCTGATGCTCGAAACGAGTAACTAGAACAGACTAGGGGAAAAGTGCGCATACCGTTGTAATCGGGCGACTTTCTACTTTCAGATGCAACAGAAATTTTGCGGATTGGTCAATCCGTTCGCGAGATATGGCAGTTTGGAGGTAAGAAACGCTTGAGAAACTCAAAATTTTCGCAGTTCTGATGCTCGACAAGCATAACTAGAACGGTCTAGGGGAAAAGTACGCATACCGTTGTAATCGGGCGAATTTCTACTTTCAGATGCTACAGAAATTTTGCGGATTGGTCAATCCGTTCGCGAGATATGGCAGTTTGGAGGTAAGAAACGGTTGAGAAACTCCAAATTTTCGCAGTTCTGATGCTCGAAACGAATAACTAGAACGGTCTAGGGAAAAACTACATCTACCGTTGTAATCGGGCGAGTTTCTACTTTCAGGTGCAACAGAAATTTTGCGGATTGGTCAATCCGTTCGCGAGATATGGCAGTTTGGAGGTAAGAAACGCTTGAGAAACTCAAAATTTTCGCAGTTCTGATGCTCGAAACGAGTAACTAGAACCGACTAGGGGAAAAGTGCGCATACCGTTGTAATCGGGCGAATTTCTACTTTCAGGTGCAACAGAAATTTTGGGGATTGGTCAATCCGTTCGCGAGATATGGCAGTTTGTAGGTAAGAAACGCTTGAGAAACTCAACATTTTCGCAGTTCTGATGCTCGAAACGAATAACTAGAACGGCCTAGGGAAAAACTACATCTACCGTTGTAATCGGGCGAGTTTCTACTTTCAGATGCAACAGAAATTTTGCGGATTGGTCAATCCGTTCGCGAGATATGGCAGTTTGGAGGTAAGAAACGCTTGAGAAACTCAAAGTTTTCGCAGTTCTGATGCTCGACAAGCATAACTAGAACGGTCTAGGGGAAAAGTACGCATACCGTTGTAATCGGGCGAATTTCTACTTTCAGATGCTACAGAAATTTTGCGGATTGGTCAATCCGTTCGCGAGATATGGCAGTTTGGAGGTAAGAAACGCTTGAGAAACTCAACATTTTCGCAGTTCTGATGCTCGAAACGAATAACTAGAACGGCCTAGGGGAAAACTACACCTACCGTTGTAATCGGGCGAGTTTCTACTTTCAGATGCAACAGAAATTTTGCGGATTGGTCAATCCGTTCGCGAGATATGGCAGTTTGGAGGTAAGAAACGCTTGAGAAACTCAAAGTTTTCGCAGTTCTGATGCTCGACAAGCATAACTAGAACGGTCTAGGGGAAAAGTACGCACACCGTTGTAATCGGGCGAATTTCTACTTTCAGGTGCAACAGAAATTTTGCGGATTGGTCAATCCGTTCGCGAGATATGGCATTTTGTAGGTAAGGAACGCTTGAGAAACTCAACATTTTCGCAGTTCTGATGCTCGAAACGAATAACTAGAACGGCCTAGGGGAAAAGTACGCATACCGTTGTAATCGGGCGAGTTTCTACTTTCAGATGCAACAGAAATTTTACGGATTGGTCAATCCGTTCGCGAGATATGGCAGTTTGGAGGTAAGAAACGCTTGAGAAACTCAAAATTTTCGCAGTTCTGATGCTCGACAAGTATAACTAGAACGTTCTAGGGGAAAAGTACGCATACCGTTGTAATCGGGCGACTTTCTACTTTCAGATGCAACAGAAATTTTGGGGATTGGTCAATCCGTTCGCGAGATATGGCAGTTTGTAGGTAAGAAACGCTTGAGAAACTCAACATTTTCGCAGTTCTGATGCTCGAAACGAATAACTAGAACGGCCTAGGGAAAAACTACATCTACCGTTGTAATCGGGCGAGTTTCTACTTTCAGATGCAACAGAAATTTTGCGGATTGGTCAATCCGTTCGCGAGATATGGCAGTTTGGAGGTAAGAAACGCTTGAGAAACTCAACATTTTCGCAGTTCTGATGCTCGAAACGAATAACTAGAACGGTCTAGGGAAAAACTACATCTACCGTTGTAATCGGGCGAGTTTCTACTTTCAGGTGCAACAGAAATTTTGCGGATTGGTCAATCCGTTCGCGAGATATGGCAGTTTGGAGGTAAGAAACGCTTGAGAAACTCAAAATTTTCGCAGTTCTGATGCTCGACAAGCATAACTAGAACGGTCTAGGGGAAAAGTACGCATACCGTTGTAATCGGGCGAATTTCTACTTTCGGATGCTACAGAAATTTTGCGGATTGGTCAATCCGTTCGCGAGATATGGCAGTTTGGAGGTAAGAAACGGTTGAGAAACTCCAAATTTTCGCAGTTCTGATGCTCGAAACGAGTAACTAGAACCGACTAGGGGAAAAGTGCGCATACCGTTGTAATCGGGCGAATTTCTACTTTCAGGTGCAACAGAAATTTTGGGGATTGGTCAATCCGTTCGCGAGATATGGCAGTTTGTAGGTAAGAAACGCTTGAGAAACTCAACATTTTCGCAGTTCTGATGCTCGAAACGAATAACTAGAACGGCCTAGGGAAAAACTACATCTACCGTTGTAATCGGGCGAGTTTCTACTTTCAGATGCAACAGAAATTTTGCGGATTGGTCAATCCGTTCGCGAGATATGGCAGTTTGGAGGTAAGAAACGCTTGAGAAACTCAAAGTTTTCGCAGTTCTGATGCTCGACAAGCATAACTAGAACGGTCTAGGGGAAAAGTACGCACACCGTTGTAATCGGGCGAATTTCTACTTTCAGGTGCAACAGAAATTTTGCGGATTGGTCAATCCGTTCGCGAGATATGGCATTTTGTAGGTAAGGAACGCTTGAGAAACTCAACATTTTCGCAGTTCTGATGCTCGAAACGAATAACTAGAACGGCCTAGGGGAAAAGTACGCATACCGTTGTAATCGGGCGAGTTTCTACTTTCAGATGCAACAGAAATTTTACGGATTGGTCAATCCGTTCGCGAGATATGGCAGTTTGGAGGTAAGAAACGCTTGAGAAACTCAAAATTTTCGCAGTTCTGATGCTCGACAAGTATAACTAGAACGTTCTAGGGGAAAAGTACGCATACCGTTGTAATCGGGCGACTTTCTACTTTCAGATGCAACAGAAATTTTGGGGATTGGTCAATCCGTTCGCGAGATATGGCAGTTTGTAGGTAAGAAACGCTTGAGAAACTCAACATTTTCGCAGTTCTGATGCTCGAAACGAATAACTAGAACGGCCTAGGGAAAAACTACATCTACCGTTGTAATCGGGCGAGTTTCTACTTTCAGATGCAACAGAAATTTTGCGGATTGGTCAATCCGTTCGCGAGATATGGCAGTTTGGAGGTAAGAAACGCTTGAGAAACTCAACATTTTCGCAGTTCTGATGCTCGAAACGAATAACTAGAACGGTCTAGGGAAAAACTACATCTACCGTTGTAATCGGGCGAGTTTCTACTTTCAGGTGCAACAGAAATTTTGCGGATTGGTCAATCCGTTCGCGAGATATGGCAGTTTGGAGGTAAGAAACGCTTGAGAAACTCAAAATTTTCGCAGTTCTGATGCTCGACAAGCATAACTAGAACGGTCTAGGGGAAAAGTACGCATACCGTTGTAATCGGGCGAATTTCTACTTTCGGATGCTACAGAAATTTTGCGGATTGGTCAATCCGTTCGCGAGATATGGCAGTTTGGAGGTAAGAAACGGTTGAGAAACTCCAAATTTTCGCAGTTCTGATGCTCGAAACGAGTAACTAGAACCGACTAGGGGAAAAGTGCGCATACCGTTGTAATCGGGCGAATTTCTACTTTCAGGTGCAACAGAAATTTTGGGGATTGGTCAATCCGTTCGCGAGATATGGCAGTTTGTAGGTAAGAAACGCTTGAGAAACTCAACATTTTCGCAGTTCTGATGCTCGAAACGAATAACTAGAACGGCCTAGGGAAAAACTACATCTACCGTTGTAATCGGGCGAGTTTCTACTTTCAGATGCAACAGAAATTTTGCGGATTGGTCAATCCGTTCGCGAGATATGGCAGTTTGGAGGTAAGAAACGCTTGAGAAACTCAAAGTTTTCGCAGTTCTGATGCTCGACAAGCATAACTAGAACGGTCTAGGGGAAAAGTACGCATACCGTTGTAATCGGGCGAATTTCTACTTTCAGATGCTACAGAAATTTTGCGGATTGGTCAATCCGTTCGCGAGATATGGCAGTTTGGAGGTAAGAAACGCTTGAGAAACTCAACATTTTCGCAGTTCTGATGCTCGAAACGAATAACTAGAACGGCCTAGGGGAAAACTACACCTACCGTTGTAATCGGGCGAGTTTCTACTTTCAGATGCAACAGAAATTTTGCGGATTGGTCAATCCGTTCGCGAGATATGGCAGTTTGGAGGTAAGAAACGCTTGAGAAACTCAAAGTTTTCGCAGTTCTGATGCTCGACAAGCATAACTAGAACGGTCTAGGGGAAAAGTACGCACACCGTTGTAATCGGGCGAATTTCTACTTTCAGGTGCAACAGAAATTTTGCGGATTGGTCAATCCGTTCGCGAGATATGGCATTTTGTAGGTAAGGAACGCTTGAGAAACTCAACATTTTCGCAGTTCTGATGCTCGAAACGAATAACTAGAACGGCCTAGGGGAAAAGTACGCATACCGTTGTAATCGGGCGAGTTTCTACTTTCAGATGCAACAGAAATTTTACGGATTGGTCAATCCGTTCGCGAGATATGGCAGTTTGGAGGTAAGAAACGCTTGAGAAACTCAAAATTTTCGCAGTTCTGATGCTCGACAAGTATAACTAGAACGTTCTAGGGGAAAAGTACGCATACCGTTGTAATCGGGCGACTTTCTACTTTCAGATGCAACAGAAATTTTGGGGATTGGTCAATCCGTTCGCGAGATATGGCAGTTTGTAGGTAAGAAACGCTTGAGAAACTCAACATTTTCGCAGTTCTGATGCTCGAAACGAATAACTAGAACGGCCTAGGGAAAAACTACATCTACCGTTGTAATCGGGCGAGTTTCTACTTTCAGATGCAACAGAAATTTTGCGGATTGGTCAATCCGTTCGCGAGATATGGCAGTTTGGAGGTAAGAAACGGTTGAGAAACTCAAAATTTTCGCAGTTCTGATGCTCGAAACGAGTAACTAGAACAGACTAGGGGAAAAGTGCGCATACCGTTGTAATCGGGCGACTTTCTACTTTCAGATGCAACAGAAATTTTGCGGATTGGTCAATCCGTTCGCGAGATATGGCAGTTTGGAGGTAAGAAACGCTTGAGAAACTCAACATTTTCGCAGTTCTGATGCTCGAAACGAATAACTAGAACGGTCTAGGGAAAAACTACATCTACCGTTGTAATCGGGCGAGTTTCTACTTTCAGGTGCAACAGAAATTTTGCGGATTGGTCAATCCGTTCGCGAGATATGGCAGTTTGGAGGTAAGAAACGCTTGAGAAACTCAAAATTTTCGCAGTTCTGATGCTCGACAAGCATAACTAGAACGGTCTAGGGGAAAAGTACGCATACCGTTGTAATCGGGCGAATTTCTACTTTCAGATGCTACAGAAATTTTGCGGATTGGTCAATCCGTTCGCGAGATATGGCAGTTTGGAGGTAAGAAACGGTTGAGAAACTCCAAATTTTCGCAGTTCTGATGCTCGAAACGAGTAACTAGAACCGACTAGGGGAAAAGTGCGCATACCGTTGTAATCGGGCGAATTTCTACTTTCAGGTGCAACAGAAATTTTGGGGATTGGTCAATCCGTTCGCGAGATATGGCAGTTTGTAGGTAAGAAACGCTTGAGAAACTCAACATTTTCGCAGTTCTGATGCTCGAAACGAATAACTAGAACGGCCTAGGGAAAAACTACATCTACCGTTGTAATCGGGCGAGTTTCTACTTTCAGATGCAACAGAAATTTTGCGGATTGGTCAATCCGTTCGCGAGATATGGCAGTTTGGAGGTAAGAAACGCTTGAGAAACTCAAAGTTTTCGCAGTTCTGATGCTCGACAAGCATAACTAGAACGGTCTAGGGGAAAAGTACGCATACCGTTGTAATCGGGCGAATTTCTACTTTCAGATGCTACAGAAATTTTGCGGATTGGTCAATCCGTTCGCGAGATATGGCAGTTTGGAGGTAAGAAACGCTTGAGAAACTCAACATTTTCGCAGTTCTGATGCTCGAAACGAATAACTAGAACGGCCTAGGGGAAAACTACACCTACCGTTGTAATCGGGCGAGTTTCTACTTTCAGATGCAACAGAAATTTTGCGGATTGGTCAATCCGTTCGCGAGATATGGCAGTTTGGAGGTAAGAAACGCTTGAGAAACTCAAAGTTTTCGCAGTTCTGATGCTCGACAAGCATAACTAGAACGGTCTAGGGGAAAAGTACGCACACCGTTGTAATCGGGCGAATTTCTACTTTCAGGTGCAACAGAAATTTTGCGGATTGGTCAATCCGTTCGCGAGATATGGCATTTTGTAGGTAAGGAACGCTTGAGAAACTCAACATTTTCGCAGTTCTGATGCTCGAAACGAATAACTAGAACGGCCTAGGGGAAAAGTACGCATACCGTTGTAATCGGGCGAGTTTCTACTTTCAGGTGCAACAGAAATTTTACGGATTGGTCAATCCGTTCGCGAGATATGGCAGTTTGGAGGTAAGAAACGCTTGAGAAACTCAAAATTTTCGCAGTTCTGATGCTCGACAAGTATAACTAGAACGTTCTAGGGGAAAAGTACGCATACCGTTGTAATCGGGCGACTTTCTACTTTCAGATGCAACAGAAATTTTGGGGATTGGTCAATCCGTTCGCGAGATATGGCAGTTTGTAGGTAAGAAACGCTTGAGAAACTCAACATTTTCGCAGTTCTGATGCTCGAAACGAATAACTAGAACGGCCTAGGGAAAAACTACATCTACCGTTGTAATCGGGCGAGTTTCTACTTTCAGATGCAACAGAAATTTTGCGGATTGGTCAATCCGTTCGCGAGATATGGCAGTTTGGAGGCAAGAAACGGTTGAGAAACTCAAAATTTTCGCAGTTCTGATGCTCGAAACGAGTAACTAGAACAGACTAGGGGAAAAGTGCGCATACCGTTGTAATCGGGCGACTTTCTACTTTCAGATGCAACAGAAATTTTGCGGATTGGTCAATCCGTTCGCGAGATATGGCAGTTTGGAGGTAAGAAACGCTTGAGAAACTCAACATTTTCGCAGTTCTGATGCTCGAAACGAATAACTAGAACGGTCTAGGGAAAAACTACATCTACCGTTGTAATCGGGCGAGTTTCTACTTTCAGGTGCAACAGAAATTTTGCGGATTGGTCAATCCGTTCGCGAGATATGGCAGTTTGGAGGTAAGAAACGCTTGAGAAACTCAAAATTTTCGCAGTTCTGATGCTCGACAAGCATAACTAGAACGGTCTAGGGGAAAAGTACGCATACCGTTGTAATCGGGCGAATTTCTACTTTCAGATGCTACAGAAATTTTGCGGATTGGTCAATCCGTTCGCGAGATATGGCAGTTTGGAGGTAAGAAACGGTTGAGAAACTCCAAATTTTCGCAGTTCTGATGCTCGAAACGAGTAACTAGAACCGACTAGGGGAAAAGTGCGCATACCGTTGTAATCGGGCGAATTTCTACTTTCAGGTGCAACAGAAATTTTGGGGATTGGTCAATCCGTTCGCGAGATATGGCAGTTTGTAGGTAAGAAACGCTTGAGAAACTCAACATTTTCGCAGTTCTGATGCTCGAAACGAATAACTAGAACGGCCTAGGGAAAAACTACATCTACCGTTGTAATCGGGCGAGTTTCTACTTTCAGATGCAACAGAAATTTTGCGGATTGGTCAATCCGTTCGCGAGATATGGCAGTTTGGAGGTAAGAAACGCTTGAGAAACTCAAAGTTTTCGCAGTTCTGATGCTCGACAAGCATAACTAGAACGGTCTAGGGGAAAAGTACGCATACCGTTGTAATCGGGCGAATTTCTACTTTCAGATGCTACAGAAATTTTGCGGATTGGTCAATCCGTTCGCGAGATATGGCAGTTTGGAGGTAAGAAACGCTTGAGAAACTCAACATTTTCGCAGTTCTGATGCTCGAAACGAATAACTAGAACGGCCTAGGGGAAAACTACACCTACCGTTGTAATCGGGCGAGTTTCTACTTTCAGATGCAACAGAAATTTTGCGGATTGGTCAATCCGTTCGCGAGATATGGCAGTTTGGAGGTAAGAAACGCTTGAGAAACTCAAAGTTTTCGCAGTTCTGATGCTCGACAAGCATAACTAGAACGGTCTAGGGGAAAAGTACGCACACCGTTGTAATCGGGCGAATTTCTACTTTCAGGTGCAACAGAAATTTTGCGGATTGGTCAATCCGTTCGCGAGATATGGCATTTTGTAGGTAAGGAACGCTTGAGAAACTCAACATTTTCGCAGTTCTGATGCTCGAAACGAATAACTAGAACGGCCTAGGGGAAAAGTACGCATACCGTTGTAATCGGGCGAGTTTCTACTTTCAGATGCAACAGAAATTTTACGGATTGGTCAATCCGTTCGCGAGATATGGCAGTTTGGAGGTAAGAAACGCTTGAGAAACTCAAAATTTTCGCAGTTCTGATGCTCGACAAGTATAACTAGAACGTTCTAGGGGAAAAGTACGCATACCGTTGTAATCGGGCGACTTTCTACTTTCAGATGCAACAGAAATTTTGGGGATTGGTCAATCCGTTCGCGAGATATGGCAGTTTGTAGGTAAGAAACGCTTGAGAAACTCAACATTTTCGCAGTTCTGATGCTCGAAACGAATAACTAGAACGGCCTAGGGAAAAACTACATCTACCGTTGTAATCGGGCGAGTTTCTACTTTCAGATGCAACAGAAATTTTGCGGATTGGTCAATCCGTTCGCGAGATATGGCAGTTTGGAGGTAAGAAACGCTTGAGAAACTCAAAATTTTCGCAGTTCTGATGCTCGACAAGCATAACTAGAACGGTCTAGGTGAAAAGTACGCATACCGTTGTAATCGGGCGAATTTCTACTTTCAGATGCTACAGAAATTTTGCGGATTGGTCAATCCGTTCGCGAGATATGGCAGTTTGGAGGTAAGAAACGGTTGAGAAACTCAAAATTTTCGCAGTTCTGATGCTCGAAACGAGTAACTAGAACCGACTAGGGGAAAAGTGCGCATACCGTTGTAATCGGGCGAATTTCTACTTTCAGATGCAACAGAAATTTTGGGGATTGGTCAATCCGTTCGCGAGATATGGCAGTTTGTAGGTAAGAAACGCTTGAGAAACTCAACATTTTCGCAGTTCTGATGCTCGAAACGAATAACTAGAACGGCCTAGGGAAAAACTACATCTACCGTTGTAATCGGGCGAGTTTCTACTTTCAGATGCAACAGAAATTTTGCGGATTGGTCAATCCGTTCGCGAGATATGGCAGTTTGGAGGTAAGAAACGCTTGAGAA
Source organism: Ptiloglossa arizonensis (assembly GCF_051014685.1). Lineage (NCBI taxonomy): Eukaryota > Metazoa > Arthropoda > Insecta > Hymenoptera > Colletidae > Ptiloglossa > Ptiloglossa arizonensis. The sequence continues at coordinate 15,429 of NW_027479728.1, forward strand.
ACTCAAAATTTTCGCAGTTCTGATGCTCGACAAGCATAACTAGAACGGTCTAGGGGAAAAGTACGCATACCGTTGTAATCGGGCGAATTTCTACTTTCAGATGCTACAGAAATTTTGCGGATTGGTCAATCCGTTCGCGAGATATGGCAGTTTGGAGGTAAGAAACGCTTGAGAAACTCAACATTTTCGCAGTTCTGATGCTCGAAACGAATAACTAGAACGGCCTAGGGGAAAACTACACCTACCGTTGTAATCGGGCGAGTTTCTACTTTCAGATGCAACAGAAATTTTGCGGATTGGTCAATCCGTTCGCGAGATATGGCAGTTTGGAGGTAAGAAACGCTTGAGAAACTCAAAATTTTCGCAGTTCTGATGCTCGACAAGCATAACTAGAACGGTCTAGGGGAAAAGTACGCACACCGTTGTAATCGGGCGAATTTCTACTTTCAGGTGCAACAGAAATTTTGCGGATTGGTCAATCCGTTCGCGAGATATGGCATTTTGTAGGTAAGGAACGCTTGAGAAACTCAACATTTTCGCAGTTCTGATGCTCGAAACGAATAACTAGAACGGCCTAGGGGAAAAGTACGCATACCGTTGTAATCGGGCGAGTTTCTACTTTCAGATGCAACAGAAATTTTACGGATTGGTCAATCCGTTCGCGAGATATGGCAGTTTGGAGGTAAGAAACGCTTGAGAAACTCAACATTTTCGCAGTTCTGATGCTCGAAACGAATAACTAGAACGGCCTAGGGAAAAACTACATCTACCGTTGTAATCGGGCGAGTTTCTACTTTCAGATGCAACAGAAATTTTGCGGATTGGTCAATCCGTTCGCGAGATATGGCAGTTTGGAGGTAAGAAACGCTTGAGAAACTCAAAGTTTTCGCAGTTCTGATGCTCGACAAGCATAACTAGAACGGTCTAGGGGAAAAGTACGCATACCGTTGTAATCGGGCGAATTTCTACTTTCAGATGCTACAGAAATTTTGCGGATTGGTCAATCCGTTCGCGAGATATGGCAGTTTGGAGGTAAGAAACGCTTGAGAAACTCAACATTTTCGCAGTTCTGATGCTCGAAACGAATAACTAGAACGGCCTAGGGGAAAACTACACCTACCGTTGTAATCGGGCGAGTTTCTACTTTCAGATGCAACAGAAATTTTGCGGATTGGTCAATCCGTTCGCGAGATATGGCAGTTTGGAGGTAAGAAACGCTTGAGAAACTCAAAGTTTTCGCAGTTCTGATGCTCGACAAGCATAACTAGAACGGTCTAGGGGAAAAGTACGCACACCGTTGTAATCGGGCGAATTTCTACTTTCAGGTGCAACAGAAATTTTGCGGATTGGTCAATCCGTTCGCGAGATATGGCATTTTGTAGGTAAGGAACGCTTGAGAAACTCAACATTTTCGCAGTTCTGATGCTCGAAACGAATAACTAGAACGGCCTAGGGGAAAAGTACGCGTACCGTTGTAATCGGGCGAGTTTCTACTTTCAGATGCAACAGAAATTTTACGGATTGGTCAATCCGTTCGCGAGATATGGCAGTTTGGAGGTAAGAAACGCTTGAGAAACTCAAAATTTTCGCAGTTCTGATGCTCGACAAGTATAACTAGAACGTTCTAGGGGAAAAGTACGCATACCGTTGTAATCGGGCGACTTTCTACTTTCAGATGCAACAGAAATTTTGGGGATTGGTCAATCCGTTCGCGAGATATGGCAGTTTGTAGGTAAGAAACGCTTGAGAAACTCAACATTTTCGCAGTTCTGATGCTCGAAACGAATAACTAGAACGGCCTAGGGAAAAACTACATCTACCGTTGTAATCGGGCGAGTTTCTACTTTCAGATGCAACAGAAATTTTGCGGATTGGTCAATCCGTTCGCGAGATATGGCAGTTTGGAGGTAAGAAACGCTTGAGAAACTCAAAATTTTCGCAGTTCTGATGCTCGACAAGCATAACTAGAACGGTCTAGGGGAAAAGTACGCATACCGTTGTAATCGGGCGAATTTCTACTTTCAGATGCTACAGAAATTTTGCGGATTGGTCAATCCGTTCGCGAGATATGGCAGTTTGGAGGTAAGAAACGGTTGAGAAACTCAAAATTTTCGCAGTTCTGATGCTCGAAACGAGTAACTAGAACCGACTAGGGGAAAAGTGCGCATACCGTTGTAATCGGGCGAATTTCTACTTTCAGATGCAACAGAAATTTTGGGGATTGGTCAATCCGTTCGCGAGATATGGCAGTTTGTAGGTAAGAAACGCTTGAGAAACTCAACATTTTCGCAGTTCTGATGCTCGAAACGAATAACTAGAACGGCCTAGGGAAAAACTACATCTACCGTTGTAATCGGGCGAGTTTCTACTTTCAGATGCAACAGAAATTTTGCGGATTGGTCAATCCGTTCGCGAGATATGGCAGTTTGGAGGTAAGAAACGCTTGAGAAACTCAAAATTTTCGCAGTTCTGATGCTCGACAAGCATAACTAGAACGGTCTAGGGGAAAAGTACGCATACCGTTGTAATCGGGCGAATTTCTACTTTCAGATGCTACAGAAATTTTGCGGATTGGTCAATCCGTTCGCGAGATATGGCAGTTTGGAGGTAAGAAACGCTTGAGAAACTCAACATTTTCGCAGTTCTGATGCTCGAAACGAATAACTAGAACGGCCTAGGGGAAAACTACACCTACCGTTGTAATCGGGCGAGTTTCTACTTTCAGATGCAACAGAAATTTTGCGGATTGGTCAATCCGTTCGCGAGATATGGCAGTTTGGAGGTAAGAAACGCTTGAGAAACTCAAAATTTTCGCAGTTCTGATGCTCGACAAGCATAACTAGAACGGTCTAGGGGAAAAGTACGCACACCGTTGTAATCGGGCGAATTTCTACTTTCAGGTGCAACAGAAATTTTGCGGATTGGTCAATCCGTTCGCGAGATATGGCATTTTGTAGGTAAGGAACGCTTGAGAAACTCAACATTTTCGCAGTTCTGATGCTCGAAACGAATAACTAGAACGGCCTAGGGGAAAAGTACGCATACCGTTGTAATCGGGCGAGTTTCTACTTTCAGATGCAACAGAAATTTTACGGATTGGTCAATCCGTTCGCGAGATATGGCAGTTTGGAGGTAAGAAACGCTTGAGAAACTCAAAATTTTCGCAGTTCTGATGCTCGACAAGTATAACTAGAACGTTCTAGGGGAAAAGTACGCATACCGTTGTAATCGGGCGACTTTCTACTTTCAGATGCAACAGAAATTTTGCGGATTGGTCAATCCGTTCGCGAGATATGGCAGTTTGGAGGTAAGAAACGCTTGAGAAACTCAAAATTTTCGCAGTTCTGATGCTCGACAAGCATAACTAGAGCGGTCTAGGGGAAAAGTACGCATACCGTTGTAATCGGGCGACTTTCTACTTTCAGATGCAACAGAAATTTTGCGGATTGGTCAATCCGTTCGCGAGATATGGCAGTTTGGAGGTAAGAAACGGTTGAGAAACTCAAAATTTTCGCAGTTCTGATGCTCGAAACGAGTAACTAGAACCGACTAGGGGAAAAGTGCGCATACCGTTGTAATCGGGCGAATTTCTACTTTCAGATGCAACAGAAATTTTGGGAATTGGTCAGTCCGTTCGCGAGATATGGCAGTTTGTAGGTAAGAAACGCTTGAGAAACTCAACATTTTCGCAGTTCTGATGCTCGAAACGAATAACTAGAACGGCCTAGGGAAAAACTACATCTACCGTTGTAATCGGGCGAGTTTCTACTTTCAGATGCAACAGAAATTTTGCGGATTGGTCAATCCGTTCGCGAGATATGGCAGTTTGGAGGTAAGAAACGCTTGAGAAACTCAAAATTTTCGCAGTTCTGATGCTCGACAAGCATAACCAGAACGTTCTAGGGGAAAAGTACGCATACCGTTGTAATCGGGCGAGTTTCTACCTTCAGATGCAACAGAAATTTTGCGGATTGGTCAATCCGTTCGCGAGGTATGGCAGTTTGGAGGTAAGAAACGGTTGAGAAACTCAAAATTTTTACAGTTCTGATGCTCGAAACGAATAACCAGTACGAACTAGGGGAAAAGTACGCATACCGTTGTAATCGGGCGAGTTTCTACTTTCAGATGCAACAGAAATTTTGCGGATTGGTCAATCCGTTCGCGAGATATGGCAGTTTGTAGGTAAGAAACGTTTGAGAAACTCAACATTTTCGCAGTTCTGATGCTCGAAACGAATAACCAGAACGGCCTAGGGGAAAACTACACCTACCGTTGTAATCGGGCGAGTTTCTACTTTCAGATGCAACAGAAATTTTGCGAATTGGTCAATCCGTTCGCGAGATATGGCAGTTTGGAAGTAAGAAACGCTTGAGAAACTCAAAATTTTCGCAGTTCTGATGCTCGACAAGCATAACTAGAACGTTCTAGGGGAAAAGTACGCATACCGTTGTAATCGGGCGACTTTCTACTTTCAGATGCAACAGAAATTTTGCGGATTGGTCAATCGGTTCGCGAGATACGGCAGTTTGGAGGTAAGAAACGGTTGAGAAACTCAAAATTTTCACAGTTCTGATGCTCGAAACGAATAACCAGAACGGCCTAGGGGAAAAGTACGCATACCGTTGTAATCGGGCGAGTTTCTACTTTCAGATGCAACAGAAATTTTGCGGATTGGTCATTCCGTTCACGAGATATGGCAGTTTAGAGGTAAGAAACGCTTGAGAAACTCAAAATTTTCGCAGTTCTGATGCTCGACAAGCATAACTAGAACGTTCTAGGGGAAAAGTACGCATACCGTTGTAATCGGGCGCGTTTCTACTTTCAGATGCAACAGAAATTTTGCGGATTGGTCAATCCGTTCGCGAGATATGGCGGTTTGGAAGTAAGAAACGCTTGAGAAACTCAAAATTTTCGCAGTTCTGATGCTCGAAACGAATAACTAGAACGGCCTAGGGGAAAAGTACGCATACCGTTGTAATCGGGCGAGTTTCTACTTTCAGATGCAACAGAAATTTTGCGGATTGGTCAATCCGTTCGCGAGATATGGCAGTTTGGAGGAAAGAAACGCTTGAGAAACTCAAAATTTTCGCAGTTCTGATGCTCGAAACGAATAACTAGAACGGACTAGGGGAAAAGTACGCATACCGTTGTAATCCGGCGAGTTTCTACTTTCAGATGCAACAGAAATTTTGCGGATTGGTCAATCCGTTCGCGTGATATGGCAGTTTGGAGGTAAGAAACGGTTGAGAAACTCAAAATTTTTACAGTTCTGATGCTCGAAACGAATAACCAGTACGAACTAGGGGAAAAGTACGCATACCGTTGTAATCGGGCGAGTTTCTACTTTCAGATGCAACAGAAATTTTGCGGATTGGTCAATCCGTTCGCGAGATATGGCAGTTTGTAGGTAAGAAACGTTTGAGAAACTCAACATTTTCGCAGTTCTGATGCTCGAAACGAATAACCAGAACGGCCTAGGGGAAAACTACACCTACCGTTGTAATCGGGCGAGTTTCTACTTTCAGATGCAACAGAAATTTTGCGAATTGGTCAATCCGTTCGCGAGATATGGCAGTTTGGAAGTAAGAAACGCTTGAGAAACTCAAAATTTTCTCAGTTCTGATGCTCGACAAGCATAACTAGAACGTTCTAGGGGAAAAGTACGCATACCGTTGTAATCGGGCGACTTTCTACTTTCAGATGCAACAGAAATTTTGCGGATTGGTCAATCGGTTCGCGAGATACGGCAGTTTGGAGGTAAGAAACGGTTGAGAAACTCAAAATTTTCACAGTTCTGATGCTCGAAACGAATAACCAGAACGGCCTAGGGGAAAAGTACGCATACCGTTGTAATCGGGCGAGTTTCTACTTTCAGATGCAACAGAAATTTTGCGGATTGGTCATTCCGTTCACGAGATATGGCAGTTTGGAGGTAAGAAACGCTTGAGAAACTCAAAATTTTCGCAGTTCTGATGCTCGAAACGAATAACTAGAACGGACTAGGGGAAAAGTACGCATACCGTTGTAATCGGGCGCGTTTCTACTTTCAGATGCAACAGAAATTTTGCGGATTGGTCAATCCGTTCGCGAGATATGGCGGTTTGGAAGTAAGAAACGCTTGAGAAACTCAAAATTTTCGCAGTTCTGATGCTCGAAACGAATAACTAGAACGGCCTAGGGGAAAAGTACGCATACCGTTGTAATCGGGCGAGTTTCTACTTTCAGATGCAACAGAAATTTTGCGGATTGGTCAATCCGTTCGCGAGATATGGCAGTTTGGAGGAAAGAAACGCTTGAGAAACTCAAAATTTTCGCAGTTCTGATGCTCGAAACGAATAACTAGAACGGACTAGGGGAAAAGTACGCATACCGTTGTAATCCGGCGAGTTTCTACTTTCAGATGCAACAGAAATTTTGCGGATTGGTCAATCCGTTCGCGTGATATGGCAGTTTGGAGGTAAGAAACGGTTGAGAAACTCAAAATTTTTACAGTTCTGATGCTCGAAACGAATAACCAGTACGAACTAGGGGAAAAGTACGCATACCGTTGTAATCGGGCGAGTTTCTACTTTCAGATGCAACAGAAATTTTGCGGATTGGTCAATCCGTTCGCGAGATATGGCAGTTTGTAGGTAAGAAACGTTTGAGAAACTCAACATTTTCGCAGTTCTGATGCTCGAAACGAATAACCAGAACGGCCTAGGGGAAAACTACACCTACCGTTGTAATCGGGCGAGTTTCTACTTTCAGATGCAACAGAAATTTTGCGAATTGGTCAATCCGTTCGCGAGATATGGCAGTTTGGAAGTAAGAAACGCTTGAGAAACTCAAAATTTTCTCAGTTCTGATGCTCGACAAGCATAACTAGAACGTTCTAGGGGAAAAGTACGCATACCGTTGTAATCGGGCGACTTTCTACTTTCAGATGCAACAGAAATTTTGCGGATTGGTCAATCGGTTCGCGAGATACGGCAGTTTGGAGGTAAGAAACGGTTGAGAAACTCAAAATTTTCACAGTTCTGATGCTCGAAACGAATAACCAGAACGGCCTAGGGGAAAAGTACGCATACCGTTGTAATCGGGCGAGTTTCTACTTTCAGATGCAACAGAAATTTTGCGGATTGGTCATTCCGTTCACGAGATATGGCAGTTTGGAGGTAAGAAACGCTTGAGAAACTCAAAATTTTCGCAGTTCTGATGCTCGAAACGAATAACTAGAACGGACTAGGGGAAAAGTACGCATACCGTTGTAATCGGGCGAGTTTCTACTTTCAGATGCAACAGAAATTTTGCGGATTGTCAATCCGTTCGCGTGATATGGCAGTTTGGAGGTAAGAAACGCTTGAGAAACTCAAAATTTTCGCAGTTCTGATGCTCGACAAGCATAACTAGAACGGTCTAGGGGAAAAGTACGCATACCGTTGTAATCGGGCGACTTTCTACTTTCAGATGCAACAGAAATTTTGCGGATTGGTCAATCCGTTCGCGAGATATGGCAGTTTGTAGGTAAGAAACGCTTGAGAAACTCAACATTTTCGCAGTTCTGATGCTCGAAACGAATAACCAGAACGGCCGAAGGGAAAAGTACGCATACCGTTGTAATCGGGCGACTTTCTACTTTCAGATGCATCAGAAATTTTGCGGATTCGTCAATCCGTTCGCGAGATATGGCAGTTTGGAAGTAAGAAACGCTTGAGAATCTCAAAATTTTCGCAGTTCTGATGCTCGAAACGAATAACTAGAACGGCCTAGGGGAAAAGTACGCATACCGTTGTAATCGGGCGAGTTTCTACTTTCAGATGCAACAGAAATTTTGCCGATTGGTCAATCCGTTCGCGAGATATGGCAGTTTGGAGGAAAGAAACGCTTGAGAAACTCAAAATTTTCGCAGTTCTGATGCTCGAAACGAATAACTAGAACGGACTAGGGGAAAAGTACGCATACCGTTGTAATCGGGCGAGTTTCTACTTTCAGATGCAACAGAAATTTTGCGGATTGGTCAATCCGTTCGCGAGATATGGCAGTTTGTAGGTAAGAAACGCTTGAGAAACTCAACATTTTCGCAGTTCTGATGCTCGAAACGAATAACCAGAACGGCCGAAGGGAAAAGTACGCATACCGTTGGAATCGGGCGACTTTCTACTTTCAGATGCAACAGAAATTTTGCGGATTGGTCAATCCGTTCGCGAGATATGGCAGTTTGTAGGTAAGAAACGCTTGAGAAACTCAACATTTTCGCAGTTCTGATGCTCGAAACGAATAACCAGAACGGCCGAAGGGAAAAGTACGCATACCGTTGTAATCGGGCGAGTTTCTACTTTCAGATGCATCAGAAATTTTGCGGATTGGTCGATCCATTCGCGAGATATGGCAGTTTGGAAGTAAGAAACGCTTGAGAAACTCAAAATTTTCGCAGTTCTGGTGCTCGACAAGCATAACTAGAGCGGTCTAGGGGAAAAGTACGCATACCGTTGTAATCGGGCGAATTTCTACTTTCAGATGCAACAGAAATTTTGCGGATTGGTCAATCCGTTCGCGAGATATGGCAGTTTGGAGGAAAGAAACGCTTGAGAAACTCAAAATTTTCGCAGTTCTGATGCTCGAAACGAATAACTAGAACGGACTAGGGGAAAAGTACGCATACCGTTGTAATCGGGCGAGTTTCTACTTTCAGATGCAACAGAAATTTTGCGGATTGGTCAATCCGTTCGCGAGATATGGCAGTTTGTAGGAAAGAAACGCTTGAGAAACTCAAAATTTTCGCAGTTCTGATGCTCGAAACGAATAACTAGAACGGACTAGGGGAAAAGTACGCATACCGTTGTAATCGGGCGAGTTTCTACTTTCAGATGCAACAGAAATTTTGCGGATTGGTCAATCCGTTCGCGAGATATGGCAGTTTGTAGGTAAGAAACGCTTGAGAAACTCAACATTTTCGCAGTTCTGATGCTCGAAACGAATAACCAGAACGGCCGAAGGGAAAAGTACGCATACCGTTGGAATCGGGCGACTTTCTACTTTCAGATGCAACAGAAATTTTGCGGATTGGTCAATCCGTTCGCGAGATATGGCAGTTTGTAGGTAAGAAACGCTTGAGAAACTCAACATTTTCGCAGTTCTGATGCTCGAAACGAATAACCAGAACGGCCGAAGGGAAAAGTACGCATACCGTTGTAATCGGGCGAGTTTCTACTTTCAGATGCATCAGAAATTTTGCGGATTGGTCGATCCATTCGCGAGATATGGCAGTTTGGAAGTAAGAAACGCTTGAGAAACTCAAAATTTTCGCAGTTCTGATGCTCGAAACGATTAACTAGAACGGCCTAGGGGAAAAGTACGCATACCGTTGTAATCGGGCGAGTTTCTACTTTCAGATGCAACAGAAATTTTGCGGATTGGTCAATCCGTTCGCGGGATATGGCGGTTTGGAAGTAAGAAACGCTTGAGAAACTCAAAATTTTCGCAGTTCTGATGCTCGAAACGAATAAATAGAACGGCCTAGGGGAAAAGTACGCATACCGTTGTAATCGGGCGAGTTTCTACTTTCAGATGCAACAGAAATGTTGCGGATTGGTCAATCCGTTCGCGAGATATGGCAGTTTGGAGGTAAGAAACGCTTGAGAAACTCAAAATTTTCGCAGTTCTGATGCTCGAAACGAATAACTAGAACGGCCTAGGGGAAAAGTACGCATACCGTTGTAATCGGGCGAGTTTCTACTTTCAGATGCAACAGAAATTTTGCGGATTGGTCAATCCGTTCGCGAGATATGGCAGTTTGGAGGTAAGAAACGCTTGAGAAACTCAAAATTTTCGCAGTTCTGATGCTCGACAAGCATAACTACAGCGGTCTAGGGGAAAAGTAGGCATACCGTTGTAATCGGGCGACTTTCTACTTTCAGATGCAACAGAAATTTTGCGGATTGGTCAATCCGTTCGCGAGATATGGCAGTTTGTAGGTAAGAAACGCTTGAGAAACTCAACATTTTCGCAGTTCTGATGCTCGAAACGAATAACCAGAACGGCCGAAGGGAAAAGTACGCATACCGTTGGAATCGGGCGACTTTCTACTTTCAGATGCAACAGAAATTTTGCGGATTGGTCAATCCGTTCGCGAGATATGGCAGTTTGTAGGTAAGAAACGCTTGAGAAACTCAACATTTTCGCAGTTCTGATGCTCGAAACGAATAACCAGAACGGCCGAAGGGAAAAGTACGCATACCGTTGTAATCGGGCGAGTTTCTACTTTCAGATGCATCAGAAATTTTGCGGATTGGTCGATCCATTCGCGAGATATGGCAGTTTGGAAGTAAGAAACGCTTGAGAAACTCAAAATTTTCGCAGTTCTGGTGCTCGACAAGCATAACTAGAGCGGTCTAGGGGAAAAGTACGCATACCGTTGTAATCGGGCGAATTTCTACTTTCAGATGCAACAGAAATTTTGCGGATTGGTCAATCCGTTCGCGAGATATGGCAGTTTGGAGGAAAGAAACGCTTGAGAAACTCAAAATTTTCGCAGTTCTGATGCTCGAAACGAATAACTAGAACGGACTAGGGGAAAAGTACGCATACCGTTGTAATCGGGCGAGTTTCTACTTTCAGATGCAACAGAAATTTTGCGGATTGGTCAATCCGTTCGCGAGATATGGCAGTTTGTAGGTAAGAAACGCTTGAGAAACTCAACATTTTCGCAGTTCTGATGCTCGAAACGAATAACCAGAACGGCCGAAGGGAAAAGTACGCATACCGTTGGAATCGGGCGACTTTCTACTTTCAGATGCAACAGAAATTTTGCGGATTGGTCAATCCGTTCGCGAGATATGGCAGTTTGTAGGTAAGAAACGCTTGAGAAACTCAACATTTTCGCAGTTCTGATGCTCGAAACGAATAACCAGAACGGCCGAAGGGAAAAGTACGCATACCGTTGTAATCGGGCGAGTTTCTACTTTCAGATGCATCAGAAATTTTGCGGATTGGTCGATCCATTCGCGAGATATGGCAGTTTGGAAGTAAGAAACGCTTGAGAAACTCAAAATTTTCGCAGTTCTGATGCTCGAAACGATTAACTAGAACGGCCTAGGGGAAAAGTACGCATACCGTTGTAATCGGGCGAGTTTCTACTTTCAGATGCAACAGAAATTTTGCGGATTGGTCAATCCGTTCGCGGGATATGGCGGTTTGGAAGTAAGAAACGCTTGAGAAACTCAAAATTTTCGCAGTTCTGATGCTCGAAACGAATAAATAGAACGGCCTAGGGGAAAAGTACGCATACCGTTGTAATCGGGCGAGTTTCTACTTTCAGATGCAACAGAAATGTTGCGGATTGGTCAATCCGTTCGCGAGATATGGCAGTTTGGAGGTAAGAAACGCTTGAGAAACTCAAAATTTTCGCAGTTCTGATGCTCGAAACGAATAACTAGAACGGCCTAGGGGAAAAGTACGCATACCGTTGTAATCGGGCGAGTTTCTACTTTCAGATGCAACAGAAATTTTGCGGATTGGTCAATCCGTTCGCGAGATATGGCAGTTTGGAGGTAAGAAACGCTTGAGAAACTCAAAATTTTCGCAGTTCTGATGCTCGACAAGCATAACTACAGCGGTCTAGGGGAAAAGTAGGCATACCGTTGTAATCGGGCGACTTTCTACTTTCAGATGCAACAGAAATTTTGCGGATTGGTCAATCCGTTCGCGAGATATGGCAGTTTGGCGGTACGAAACGGTTGAGAAACTCAAAATTTTCACAGTTCTGATGCTCGAAACGAATAACCAGTACGGCCTAGGGGAAAAGTACGCATACCGTTGTAATCGGGCGAGTTTCTACTTTCAGATGCAACAGAAATTTTACGGATTGGTCAATCCGTTCGCGAGATATGGCAGTTTGGATGTAAGAAACGCTTGAGAAACTCAAAATTTTCGCAGTTCTGATGCTCGACAAGCATAACCAGAACGTTCTAGGGGAAAAGTACGCATACCGTTGTAATCGGGCGAGTTTCTACCTTCAGATGCAACAGAAATTTTGCGGTTTGGTCAATCCGTTCGCGAGGTATGGCAGTTTGGAGGTAAGAAACGCTTGAGAAACTCAAAATTTTCGCAGTTCTGGTGCTCGACAAGCATAACTAGAGCGGTCTAGGGGAAAAGTACGCATACCGTTGTAATCGGGCGAATTTCTACTTTCAGATGCAACAGAAATTTTGCGGATTGGTCAATCCGTTCGCGAGATATGGCAGTTTGGAGGTAAGAAACGGTTGAGAAGCTCAAAATTTTCACAGTTATGATGCTCGAAACGAATAACCAGTACGAACTAGGGGAAAAGTACGCATACCGTTGTAATCGGGCGAGTTTCTACTTTCAGATGCAACAGAAATTTTGCGGATTGGTCAATCCGTTCGCGAGATATGGCAGTTTGTAGGTAAGAAACGGTTGAGAAACTCAAAATTTTCACAGTTCTGATGCTCGAAACGAATAACCAGAACGGCCTAGGGGAAAAGTACGCATACCGTTGTAATCGGGCGAGTTTCTACTTTCAGATGCAACAGAAATTTTGCGGATTGGTCAATCCGTTCGCGAGATATGGCAGTTTGGAAGTATGAAACACTTGAGAAACACAAAATTTTCGCAGTTCTGATGCTCGAAACGAATAACTAGGGCGGCCTAGGGGAAAAGTACGCATACCGTTGTAATCGGGCGAGTTTCTATTATACTTTCAGATGCATCAGAAATTTTGCGGATTGGTCAATCCGTTCGCGAGATATGGCAGTTTGGAAGTAAGAAACGCTTGAGAAACTCAAAATTTTCGCAGTTCTGATGCTCGAAACGATTAACCAGAACGGCCTAGGGGAAAAGTACGCATACCGTTGTAATCGGGCGAGTTTCTACTTTCAGATGCAACAGAAATTTTGCGGATTGGTCAATCCGTTCGCGAGATATGGCAGTTTGGAAGTAAGAAACGCTTGAGAAACTCAAAATTTTCGCAGTTCTGATGCTCGAAACGATTAACTAGAACGGCCTAGGGGAAAAGTACGCATACCGTTGTAATCGGGCGAGTTTCTACTTTCAGATGCAACAGAAATTTTGCGGATTGGTCAATCCGTTCGCGAGATATGGCGGTTTGGAAGTAAGAAACGCTTGAGAAACTCAAAATTTTCGCAGTTCTGATGCTCGAAACGAATAACTAGAACGGACTAGGGGAAAAGTACGCATACCGTTGTAATCGGGCGAGTTTCTACTTTCAGATGCAACAGAAATTTTGCGGATTGGTCAATCCGTTCGCGAGATATGGCAGTTTGGAGGTAAGAAACGCTTGAGAAACTCCAAATTTTCGCAGTTCTGATGCTCGACAAGCATAACTAGAACGTTCTAGGGGAAAAGTACGCATACCGTTGTAATCGGGTGAGTTTCTACTTTCAGATGCAACAGAAATTTTGCGGATTAGTCAATCCGTTCGCGAGATGTGGCAGTTTGGAGGTAAGAAACGCTTGAGAAACTCAAAATTTTCGCAGTTCTGATGCTCGAAACGAATAACTAGAACGGACTAGGGGAAAAGTACGCATACCGTTGTAATCGGGCGAGTTTCTACTTTCAGATGCAACAGAAATTTTGCGCATTGGTCAATACGTTCGCGAGATATGGCAGTTTGGATGTAAGAAACGCTTGAGAAACTCAAAATTTTCGCAGTTCTGATGCTCGAAACGAATAACAAGAACGGCCTAGGGGAAAAGTACGCATACCGTTGTAATCGGGCGAGTTTCTACTTTCAGATGCAACAGAAATTTTGCGGATTAGTCAATCCGTTCGCGAGATATGGCAGTTTGGCGGTACGAAACGGTTGAGAAACTCAAAATTTTCACAGTTCTGATGCTCGAAACGAATAACCAGTACGGCCTAGGGGAAAAGTACGCATACCGTTGTAATCGGGCGAGTTTCTACTTTCAGATGCAACAGAAATTTTGCGGATTGGTCAATCCGTTCGCGGGATATGGCGGTTTGGAAGTAAGAAACGCTTGAGAAACTCAAAATTTTCGCAGTTCTGATGCTCGAAACGAATAAATAGAACGGCCTAGGGGAAAAGTACGCATACCGTTGTAATCGGGCGAGTTTCTACTTTCAGATGCAACAGAAATGTTGCGGATTGGTCAATCCGTTCGCGAGATATGGCAGTTTGGAGGTAAGAAACGCTTGAGAAACTCAAAATTTTCGCAGTTCTGATGCTCGAAACGAATAACTAGAACGGCCTAGGGGAAAAGTACGCATACCGTTGTAATCGGGCGAGTTTCTACTTTCAGATGCAACAGAAATTTTGCGGATTGGTCAATCCGTTCGCGAGATATGGCAGTTTGGAGGTAAGAAACGCTTGAGAAACTCAAAATTTTCGCAGTTCTGATGCTCGACAAGCATAACTACAGCGGTCTAGGGGAAAAGTAGGCATACCGTTGTAATCGGGCGACTTTCTACTTTCAGATGCAACAGAAATTTTGCGGATTGGTCAATCCGTTCGCGAGATATGGCAGTTTGGCGGTACGAAACGGTTGAGAAACTCAAAATTTTCACAGTTCTGATGCTCGAAACGAATAACCAGTACGGCCTAGGGGAAAAGTACGCATACCGTTGTAATCGGGCGAGTTTCTACTTTCAGATGCAACAGAAATTTTACGGATTGGTCAATCCGTTCGCGAGATATGGCAGTTTGGATGTAAGAAACGCTTGAGAAACTCAAAATTTTCGCAGTTCTGATGCTCGACAAGCATAACCAGAACGTTCTAGGGGAAAAGTACGCATACCGTTGTAATCGGGCGAGTTTCTACCTTCAGATGCAACAGAAATTTTGCGGTTTGGTCAATCCGTTCGCGAGGTATGGCAGTTTGGAGGTAAGAAACGCTTGAGAAACTCAAAATTTTCGCAGTTCTGGTGCTCGACAAGCATAACTAGAGCGGTCTAGGGGAAAAGTACGCATACCGTTGTAATCGGGCGAATTTCTACTTTCAGATGCAACAGAAATTTTGCGGATTGGTCAATCCGTTCGCGAGATATGGCAGTTTGGATGTAAGAAACGGTTGAGAAGCTCAAAATTTTCACAGTTCTGATGCTCGAAACGAATAACCAGTACGAACTAGGGGAAAAGTACGCATACCGTTGTAATCGGGCGAGTTTCTACTTTCAGATGCAACAGAAATTTTGCGGATTGGTCAATCCGTTCGCGAGATATGGCAGTTTGTAGGTAAGAAACGCTTGAGAAACTCAACATTTTCGCAGTTCTGATGCTCGAAACGAATAACTAGAACGGCCTAGGGGAAAACTACACCTACCGTTGTAATCGGGCGAGTTTCTACTTTCAGATGCAACAGAAATTTTGCGAATTGGTCAATCCGTTCGCGAGATATGGCAGTTTGGAAGTAAGAAACGCTTGAGAAACTCAAAATTTTCGCAGTTCTGATGCTCGACAAGCATAACTAGAACGGTCTAGGGGAAAAGTACGCATACCGTTGTAATCGGGCCAATTTCTACTTTCAGATGCAACAGAAATTTTGCGGATTGGTCAATCCGTTCGCGAGATATGGCAGTTTGTAGGTAAGAAACGCTTGAGAAACTCAACTTTTTCGCAGTTCTGATGCTCGAAACGAATAACTAGAACGGCCTAGGGGAAAAGTACGCATACCGTTGTAATCGGGCGAGTTTCTACTTTCAGATGCAACAGAAATTTTACGGATTGGTCAATCCGTTCGCGAGATATGGCAGTTTGGAGGTAAGAAACGCTTGAGAAACTCAAAATTTTCGCAGTTCTGATGCTCGACAAGCATAACTAGAACGTTCTAGGGGAAAAGTACGCATACCGTTGTAATCGGGCGACTTTCTACTTTCAGATGCATCCGAAATTTTGCGGATTGGTCAATCCGTTCGCGAGATATGGCAGTTTGGAAGTAAGAAACGCTTGAGAAACTCAAAATTTTCGCAGTTCTGATGCTCGACAAGCATAACTAGAACGTTCTAGGGGAAAAGTACGCATACCGTTGTAATCGGGCGACTTTCTACTTTCAGATGCAACAGAAATTTTGCGGATTGGTCAATCCGTTCGCGAGATATGGCAGTTTGGAGGTAAGAAACGGTTGAGAAACTCAAAATTTTCACAGTTCTGATGCTCGAAACGAATAACCAGAACGGCCTAGGGGAAAAGTACGCATACCGTTGTAATCGGGCGAGTTTCTACTTTCAGATGCAACAGAAATTTTGCGGATTGGTCAATCCGTTCGCGAGATATGGCAGTTTGGAAGTATGAAACACTTGAGAAACACAAAATTTTCGCAGTTCTGATGCTCGAAACGAATAACTAGGGCGGCCTAGGGGAAAAGTACGCATACCGTTGTAATCGGGCGAGTTTCTATTATACTTTCAGATGCATCAGAAATTTTGCGGATTGGTCAATCCGTTCGCGAGATATGGCAGTTTGGAAGTAAGAAACGCTTGAGAAACTCAAAATTTTCGCAGTTCTGATGCTCGAAACGATTAACCAGAACGGCCTAGGGGAAAAGTACGCATACCGTTGTAATCGGGCGAGTTTCTACTTTCAGATGCAACAGAAATTTTGCGGATTGGTCAATCCGTTCGCGAGATATGGCAGTTTGGAAGTAAGAAACGCTTGAGAAACTCAAAATTTTCGCAGTTCTGATGCTCGAAACGATTAACTAGAACGGCCTAGGGGAAAAGTACGCATACCGTTGTAATCGGGCGAGTTTCTACTTTCAGATGCAACAGAAATTTTGCGGATTGGTCAATCCGTTCGCGAGATATGGCGGTTTGGAAGTAAGAAACGCTTGAGAAACTCAAAATTTTCGCAGTTCTGATGCTCGAAACGAATAACTAGAACGGACTAGGGGAAAAGTACGCATACCGTTGTAATCGGGCGAGTTTCTACTTTCAGATGCAACAGAAATTTTGCGGATTGGTCAATCCGTTCGCGAGATATGGCAGTTTGGAGGTAAGAAACGCTTGAGAAACTCCAAATTTTCGCAGTTCTGATGCTCGACAAGCATAACTAGAACGTTCTAGGGGAAAAGTACGCATACCGTTGTAATCGGGTGAGTTTCTACTTTCAGATGCAACAGAAATTTTGCGGATTAGTCAATCCGTTCGCGAGATGTGGCAGTTTGGAGGTAAGAAACGCTTGAGAAACTCAAAATTTTCGCAGGTCTGATGCTCGAAACGAATAACTAGAACGGACTAGGGGAAAAGTACGCATACCGTTGTAATCGGGCGAGTTTCTACTTTCAGATGCAACAGAAATTTTGCGCATTGGTCAATCCGTTCGCGAGATATGGCAGTTTGGATGTAAGAAACGCTTGAGAAACTCAAAATTTTCGCAGTTCTGATGCTCGAAACGAATAACAAGAACGGCCTAGGGGAAAAGTACGCATACCGTTGTAATCGGGCGAGTTTCTACTTTCAGATGCAACAGAAATTTTGCGGATTAGTCAATCCGTTCGCGAGATATGGCAGTTTGGAGGTAAGAAACGCTTGAGAAACTCAAAATTTTCGCAGTTCTGATGCTCGACAAGCATAACTAGACCGTTCTAGGGGAAAAGCACGCATACCGTTGTAATCGGGCGACTTTCTACTTTCAGATGCATCAGAAATTTTGCGGATTGGTCAATCCGTTCGCGAGATATGGCAGTTTGGAAGTAAGAAACGTTTGAGAAACTCAAAATTTTCGCAGTTCTGATGCTCGAAACGATTAACTAGAACGGCCTAGGGGAAAAGTACGCATACCGGTGTAATCGGGCGAGTTTCTACTTTCAGATGCAACAGAAATTTTGCGGATTGGTCAATCCGTTCGCGAGATATGGCGGTTTGGAAGTAAGAAACGCTTGAGAAACTCAAAATTTTCGCAGTTCTGATGCTCGAAACGAATAACTAGAACGGCCTAGGGGAAAAGTACGCATACCGTTGTAATCGGGCGAGTTTCTACTTTCAGATGCAACAGAAATTTTGCGGATTGGTCAATCCGTTCGCGAGATATGGCAGTTTGTAGGTAAGAAACGCTTGAGAAACTCAACATTTTCGCAGTTCTGATGCTCGAAACGAATAACTAGAACGGCCTAGGGGAAAAGTAGGCATACCGTTGTAATCGGGCGAGTTTGTACTTTCAGATGCAACAGAAATTTTGCGGATTGGTCAATCCGTTCGCGAGATGTGGCAGTTTGGATGTAAGAAACGCTTGAGAAACTCAAAATTTTCGCAGTTCTGATGCTCGAAACGAATAACTAGAACGGCCTAGGGGAAAAGTACGCATACCGTTGTAATCGGGCGAGTTTTTACTTTCAGATGCAACAGAAATTTTGCGGATTGGTCAATCCGTTCGCGAGATGTGGCAGTTTGGATGTAAGAAACGCTCGAGAAACTCAAAATTTTCGCAGTTCTGATGCTCGAAACGAATAACTAGAACGGCCTAGGGGAAAAGTACGACCACCGTTGTAATCGGGCGAGTTTCTACTTTCAGATGCAACAGAAATTTTGCGGATTGGTCAGTCCGTTCGCGAGATATGGCAGTTTGGAAGTAAGAAACGCTTGAGAAACTCAAAATTTTCGCAGTTCTGATGCTCGAAACGAATAACTAGAACGGCCTAGGGGAAAAGTACGCATAGTGTTGTAATCGGGCGAGTGTCTACTTTCAGATGCAACAGAAATTTTGCGGATTGGTCAATCCGTTCGCGAGATATGGCAGTTTGGAGGTAAGCAACGCTTGAAAAACCCAAAATTTTCGCAGTTCTGTTGCTCGAAACGAATAACTAGAACGGCCTAGGGGAAAAGTACGCACACCGTTGTAATCGGGCGAGTTTCTACTTTCTGGTGCAACAGAAATTTTGCGGATTGGTCAATCCGTTCGCGAGATATGGCAGTTTGGACGTAAGCAACGCTTGAAAAACTCAAAATTTTCGCAGTTCTGTTGCTCGAAACGAATAACTAGAACGGGCTAGGGGAAAAGTACGCATACCGTTGTAATTGGGCGTGTTTCTACTTTCAGATGCAACAGAAATTTTGCGGATTGGTCAATCCGTTCGCGAGATATGGCAGTTTAGATGTAAGAAACGCTTGAGGAACTCAAAATTTTCGCAGTTCTGATGCTCGAAACGAATAACTAGAACGGCCTAGGGGAAAAGTACGCATACCGTTGTAATCGGGCGAGTTTCTACTTTCAGATGCAACAGAAATTTTGCGGATTGGTCAATCCGTTCGCGAGATGTGGCAGTTTGGCTGTAAGAAACGCTTGAGAAACACAAAATTTTCGCGGTTCTGATGCTCGAAACGAATAACAAGAACGGCCTAGGGGAAAAGTACGGACACCGTTGTAATCGGGCGAGTTTCTACGTTCAGATGCAACAGAAATTTTGCGGATTGGTCATTCCGTTCGCGAGATATGGCAGTTTGGATGTAAGAAACGCTTGAGAAACTCAAAATTTTCGCAGTTCTGATGCTCGACAAGCATAACTAGAACGGCCTAGGGGAAAAGTACGCACACCGTTGTAATCGGGCGAGTTTCTACTTTCAGATGCAACAGAAATTTTGCGGATTGGTCAATCCGTTCGCGAGATATGGCAGTTTGGAGGTAAGCAACGCTTGAGAAACTCAAAATTTTCGCAGTTCTGTTGCTCGAAACGAATAACTAGAACGGGCTAGGGGAAAAGTACGCATACATTTGTAATCGGGCGAATTTCTACTTTCAGATGCAACAGAAATTTTGCGGATTGATCAATCCGTTCGTGAGATATGGCAGTTTGGATGTAAGAAACGCTCGAGAAACTCAAAATTTTCGCAGTTCTGATGCTCGAAACGAATAACTAGAACGGCCTAGGGGAAAAGTACGCCCACCGTTGTAATCGGGCGAGTTTCTACTTTCAGATGCAACAGAAATTTTGCGAATTGTTCAATCCGTTCGCGAGATATGGCAGTTTGGAGGTAAGCAACGCTTGAGAAACTCAAAATTTTCGCAGTTCTGATGCTCTAAACGAATAACTACAACGGCCTAGGGGAAAAGTACGCATAGTGTTGTAATCGGGCGAGTTTCTACTTTCAGATGCAACAGAAATTTTGCGGATTGGTCAATCCGTTCGCGAGATATGGCAGTTTGGAAGTAAGAAACGCTTGAGAAACTAAAAATTTTCGCAGTTCTGATGCTCGAAACGAATAACTAGAACGGCCTAGGGGAAAAGTACGCATAGTGTTGTAATCGGGCGAGTTTCTACTTTCAGATGCAACAGAAATTTTGCGGATTGGTCAATCCGTTCGCGAGATATGGCAGTTTGGAGGTAAGAAACGCTCGAGAAACTCCAAATTTTCGCAGTTCTGATGCTCGACAAGCATAACTAGAACGGCCTAGGGGAAAAGTACGCACACCGTTGTAATCGGGCGAGTTTCTACTTTCAGATGCAACAGAAATTTTGCGAATTGTTCAATCCGTTCGCGAGATATGGCAGTTTGGAGGTAAGCAACGCTTGAGAAACTCAAAATTTTCGCAGTTCTGATGCTCTAAACGAATAACTACAACGGCCTAGGGGAACAGTACGCATAGTGTTGTAATCGGGCGAGTTTCTACTTTCAGATGCAACAGAAATTTTGCGGATTGGTCAATCCGTTCGCGAGATATGGCAGTTTGGAAGTAAGAAACGCTTGAGAAACTCAAAATTTTCGCAGTTCTGATGCTCGAAACGAATAACTAGAACGGCCTAGGGGAAAAGTACGCATAGTGTTGTAATCGGGCGAGTTTCTACTTTCAGATGCAACAGAAATTTTGCGGATTGGTCAATCCGTTCGCGAGATATGGCAGTTTGGAGGTAAGCAACGCTTGAGAAACTCAAAATTTTCGCAGTTCTGTTGCTCGAAACGAATAACTAGAACGGGCTAGGGGAAAAGTACGCATACATTTGTAATCGGGCGAATTTCTACTTTCAGATGCAACAGAAATTTTGCGGATTGATCAATCCGTTCGTGAGATATGGCAGTTTGGATGTAAGAAACGCTCGAGAAACTCAAAATTTTCGCAGTTCTGATGCTCGAAACGAATAACTAGAACGGCCGAGGGGAAAAGTACGCCCACCGTTGTAATCGGGCGAGTTTCTACTTTCAGATGCAACAGAAATTTTGCGAATTGTTCAATCCGTTCGCGAGATATGGCAGTTTGGAGGTAAGCAACGCTTGAGAAACTCAAAATTTTCGCAGTTCTGATGCTCTAAACGAATAACTACAACGGCCTAGGGGAAAAGTACGCATAGTGTTGTAATCGGGCGAGTTTCTACTTTCAGATGCAACAGAAATTTTGCGGATTGGTCAATCCGTTCGCGAGATATGGCAGTTTGGAAGTAAGAAACGCTTGAGAAACTAAAAATTTTCGCAGTTCTGATGCTCGAAACGAATAACTAGAACGGCCTAGGGGAAAAGTACGCATACCGTTGTAATCGGGCGAGTTTGTACTTTCAGATGCAACAGAAATTTTGCGAATTGTTCAATCCGTTCGCGAGATATGGCAGTTTGGAGGTAAGAAACGCTTGAGAAACTCAAAATTTTCGCAGTTCTGATGCTCTAAACGAATAACTACAACGGCCTAGGGGAACAGTACGCATAGTGTTGTAATCGGGCGAGTTTCTACTTTCAGATGCAACAGAAATTTTGCGGATTGGTCAATCCGTTCGCGAGATATGGCAGTTTGGAGGTAAGAAACGCTCGAGAAACTCCAAATTTTCGCAGTTCTGATGCTCGACAAGCATAACTAGAACGGCCTAGGGGAAAAGTACGCACACCGTTGTAATCGGGCGAGTTTCTACTTTCAGATGCAACAGAAATTTTGCGAATTGTTCATTCCGTTCGCGAGATATGGCAGTTTGGAGGTAAGCAACGCTCGAGAAACTCCAAATTTTCGCAGTTCTGATGCTCGACAAGCATA
The DNA here is from genome assembly GCF_051014685.1 of Ptiloglossa arizonensis. NCBI lineage: Eukaryota > Metazoa > Arthropoda > Insecta > Hymenoptera > Colletidae > Ptiloglossa > Ptiloglossa arizonensis. The sequence goes on from NW_027479728.1 coordinate 37,351, forward strand.
ACTAGAACGGCCTAGGGGAAAAGTACGCACACCGTTGTAATCGGGCGAGTTTCTACTTTCAGATGCAACAGAAATTTTGCGGATTGGTCAATCCGTTCGCGAGATATGGCAGTTTGGAAGTAAGAAACGCTTGAGAAACTCAAAATTTTCGCAGTTCTGATGCTCGAAACGAATAACTAGAACGGCCTAGGGGAAAAGTACGCATAGTGTTGTAATCGGGCGAGTTTCTACTTTCAGATGCAACAGAAATTTTGCGGATTGGTCAATCCGTTCGCGAGATATGGCAGTTTGGAGGTAAGCAACGCTTGAGAAACTCAAAATTTTCGCAGTTCTGTTGCTCGAAACGAATAACTAGAACGGGCTAGGGGAAAAGTACGCATACATTTGTAATCGGGCGAATTTCTACTTTCAGATGCAACAGAAATTTTGCGGATTGATCAATCCGTTCGTGAGATATGGCAGTTTGGATGTAAGAAACGCTCGAGAAACTCAAAATTTTCGCAGTTCTGATGCTCGAAACGAATAACTAGAACGGCCGAGGGGAAAAGTACGCCCACCGTTGTAATCGGGCGAGTTTCTACTTTCAGATGCAACAGAAATTTTGCGAATTGTTCAATCCGTTCGCGAGATATGGCAGTTTGGAGGTAAGCAACGCTTGAGAAACTCAAAATTTTCGCAGTTCTGATGCTCTAAACGAATAACTACAACGGCCTAGGGGAAAAGTACGCATAGTGTTGTAATCGGGCGAGTTTCTACTTTCAGATGCAACAGAAATTTTGCGGATTGGTCAATCCGTTCGCGAGATATGGCAGTTTGGAAGTAAGAAACGCTTGAGAAACTAAAAATTTTCGCAGTTCTGATGCTCGAAACGAATAACTAGAACGGCCTAGGGGAAAAGTACGCATACCGTTGTAATCGGGCGAGTTTGTACTTTCAGATGCAACAGAAATTTTGCGAATTGTTCAATCCGTACGCGAGATATGGCAGTTTGGAGGTAAGAAACGCTTGAGAAACTCAAAATTTTCGCAGTTCTGATGCTCTAAACGAATAACTACAACGGCCTAGGGGAACAGTACGCATAGTGTTGTAATCGGGCGAGTTTCTACTTTCAGATGCAACAGAAATTTTGCGGATTGGTCAATCCGTTCGCGAGATATGGCAGTTTGGAAGTAAGAAACGCTTGAGAAACTCAAAATTTTCGCAGTTCTGATGCTCGAAACGAATAACTAGAACGGCCTAGGGGAAAAGTACGCATAGTGTTGTAATCGGGCGAGTTTCTACTTTCAGATGCAACAGAAATTTTGCGGATTGGTCAATCCGTTCGCGAGATATGGCAGTTTGGAGGTAAGAAACGCTCGAGAAACTCCAAATTTTCGCAGTTCTGATGCTCGACAAGCATAACTAGAACGGCCTAGGGGAAAAGTACGCACACCGTTGTAATCGGGCGAGTTTCTACTTTCAGATGCAACAGAAATTTTGCGAATTGTTCATTCCGTTCGCGAGATATGGCAGTTTGGAGGTAAGCAACGCTCGAGAAACTCCAAATTTTCGCAGTTCTGATGCTCGACAAGCATAACTAGAACGGCCTAGGGGAAAAGTACGCACACCGTTGTAATCGGGCGAGTTTCTACTTTCAGATGCAACAGAAATTTTGCGGATTGGTCAATCCGTTCGCGAGATATGCCAGTTTGGAGGTAAGCAACGCTTGAAAAACTCAAAATTTTCGCAGTTCTGTTGCTCGAAACGAATAACTAGAACGGGCTAGGGGAAAAGTACGCATACCGTTGTAATCGGGCGAGTTTCTATTTTCAGATGCAACAGAAATTTTGCGGAATGGTCAATCCGTTCGCGAGATATGGCAGTTTGGATGTAAGAAACGCTTGAGAAACTCAAAATTTTCGCAGTTCTGATGCTCGAAACGAATAACTAGAACGGCCTAGGGGAAAAGTACGCATACCGTTGTAATCGGGCGAGTTTCTACTTTCAGATGCAACAGAAATTTTGAGGATTGGTCAATCCGTTCGCGAGATATGGCAGTTTGGATGTAAGAAACGCTTGAGAAACTCAAAATTTTCGCGGTTCTGATGCTCGAAACGAATAACAAGAACGGCCTAGGGGAAAAGTACGCACACCGTTGTAATCGGGCGAGTTTCTACTTTCAGATGCATCAGAAATTTTGCGGATTGGACAATCCGTTCGCGAGATGTGGCAGTTTGTAGGTGAGAAACGCTTGAGAAACTCAAAATTTTCGCAGTTCTGATGCTCGAAACGAATAACTACAACGGCCTAGGGGAAAAGTACGCATAGTGTTGTAATCGGGCGAGTTTCTACTTTCAGATGCAACAGAAATTTTGCGGATTGGTCAATCCGTTCGCGAGATATGGCAGTTTGGAAGTAAGAAACGCTTGAGAAACTCAAAATTTTCGCAGCTCTGATGCTCGAAACGAATAACTAGAACGGCCTAGGGGAAAAGTACGCATAGTGTTGTAATCGGGCGAGTTTCTACTTTCAGATGCAACAGAAATTTTGCGGATTGGTCAATCCGTTCGCGAGATATGGCAGTTTGGAGGTAAGAAACGCTCGAGAAACTCCAAATTTTCGCAGTTCTGATGCTCGACAAGCATAACTAGAACGGCCTAGGGGAAAAGTACGCACACCGTTGTAATCGGGCGAGTTTCTACTTTCAGATGCAACAGAAATTTTGCGGATTGGTCAATCCGTTCGCGAGATATGCCAGTTTGGAGGTAAGCAACGCTTGAAAAACTCAAAATTTTCGCAGTTCTGTTGCTCGAAACGAATAACTAGAACGGGCTAGGGGAAAAGTACGCATACCGTTGTAATCGGGCGAGTTTCTATTTTCAGATGCAACAGAAATTTTGCGGAATGGTCAATCCGTTCGCGAGATATGGCTGTTTGGATGTAAGAAACGCTTGAGAAACTCAAAATTTTCGCAGTTCTGATGCTCGAAACGAATAACTAGAACGGCCTAGGGGAAAAGTACGCATACCGTTGTAATCGGGCGAGTTTCTACTTTCAGATGCAACAGAAATTTTGAGGATTGGTCAATCCGTTCGCGAGATATGGCAGTTTGGATGTAAGAAACGCTTGAGAAACTCAAAATTTTCGCGGTTCTGATGCTCGAAACGAATAACAAGAACGGCCTAGGGGAAAAGTACGCACACCGTTGTAATCGGGCGAGTTTCTACTTTCAGATGCATCAGAAATTTTGCGGATTGGACAATCCGTTCGCGAGATGTGGCAGTTTGTAGGTGAGAAACGCTTGAGAAACTCAAAATTTTCGCAGTTCTGATGCTCGAAACGAATAACTAGAACGGCCTAGGGGAAAAGTACGCATACCGTTGTAATCGGGCGAGTTTCGACCTTCAGATGCAACAGAAATTTTGCGGATTGGTCAATCCTTTCGCGAGATATGGCAGTTTGGAAGTAAGAAACGCTTCAGAAACTCAAAATTTTCGCAGTTCTGATGCTCGAAACGAATAACTAGAACGGCCTAGGGGAAAAGTACGCATACCGTTGTAATCGGGCGAGTTTATTCTTTGAGTTGCAACAGAAATTTTGCGGATTGGTCAATCCGTTCGCGAGATATGGCAGTTTGGAGGTAAGAAACGCTTGAGAAACTCAAAATTTTGGCGGTTCTGATGCTCGAAACGAATGCCAAGAACGGCCTAGGGGAAAAGTACGCACACCGTTGTAATCGGGCGAGTTTCTACTTTCAGATGCAACAGAAATTTTGCGGATTGGTCAATCCGTTCGCGAGATGTGGCAGTTTGTAGGTGAGAAACGCTTGAGAAACTCAAAATTTGCGCAGATCTGATGCTTGAAAGGAATAACTAGAACGGCCTAGGGTAAAAGTACGCATACCGTTGTAATCGGGCGAGTTTCTACCTTCAGATGCAACAGAAATTTTGCGGATTGGTCAATCCGTTCGCGAGATATGGCAGTTTGTAGGTAAGAAACGCTTGAGAAACTCAACATTTTCGCAGTTCTGATGCTCGAAACGAATAACTAGAACGGCCTAGGGGAAAAGTACGCATACCGTTGTAATCGGGCGAGTTTCGACCTTCAGATGCAACAGAAATTTTGCGGATTGGTCAATCCTTTCGCGAGATATGGCAGTTTGGAAGTAAGAAACGCTTCAGAAACTCAAAATTTTCGCAGTTCTGATGCTCGAAACGAATAACTAGAACGGCCTCGGGGAAAAGTACGCATACCGTTGTAATCGGGCGAGTTTATTCTTTGAGATGCAACAGAAATTTTGCGCATTGGTCAATCCGTTCGCGAGATATGGCAGTTTGGAGGTAAGAAACGCTTGAGAAACTCAAAATTTTGGCGGTTCTGATGCTCGAAACGAATAACAAGAACGGCCTAGGGGAAAAGTACGCACACCGTTGTAATCGGGCGAGTTTCTACTTTCAGATGCAACAGAAATTTTGCGGATTGGTCAATCCGTTCGCGAGATGTGGCAGTTTGTAGGTGAGAAACGCTTGAGAAACTCAAAATTTACGCAGTTCTGATGCTTGAAACGAATAACTAGAACGGCCTAGGGTAAAAGTACGCATACCGTTGTAATCGGGCGAGTTTCTACCTTCAGATGCAACAGAAATTTTGCAGATTGGTCAATCCGTTCGCGAGATATGGCAGTTTGTAGGTAAGAAACGCTTGAGAAACTCAACATTTTCGCAGTTCTGATGCTCGAAACGAATAACTAGAACGGCCTAGGGGAAAAGTACGCCTAGTGTTGTAAACGGGCGAGTTTCTACTTTCAGATGCAACAGAAATTTTGCGGATTGGTCAATCCGTTCGCGAGATATGGCAGTTTGGATGTAAGAAACGCTCGAGAAACTCAAGATTTTGGCAGTTCTGTTGCTCGAAACGAATAACTAGAACGGGCTAGGGGAAAAGTACGCATACCGTTGTAATTGGGCGAGTTTCTACTTTCAGATGCAACAGAAATTTTGCTGATTGGTCAATCCGTTCGCGAGATATGGCAGTTTGGATGTAAGAAACGCTTGAGGAACTCAAAATTTTCGCAGTTCTGATGCTCGAAACGAATAACTAGAACGGCCTAGGGGAAAAGTACGCATACCGTTGTAATCGGGCGAGTTTCTACTTTCAGATGCAACAGAAATTTTGCGGATTGGTCAATCCGTTCGCGAGATGTGGCTGTTTGGATGTAAGAAACGCTTGAGAAACACAAAATTTTCGCGGTTCTGATGCTCGAAACGAATAACAAGAACGGCCTAGGGGAAAAGTACGGACACCGTTGTAATCGGGCGAGTTTCTACTTTCAGATGCAACAGAAATTTTGCGGATTGGTCATTCCGTTCGCGAGATATGGCAGTTTGGAGGTAAGAAACGCTTGAGAAACTCAAAATTTTCGCAGTTCTGATGCTCCACAAGCATAACTAGAACGGCCTAAGGGAAAAGTACGCACACCGTTGTAATCGGGCGAGTTTCTACTTTCAGATGCAACAGAAATTTTGCGGATTGGTCAATCCGTTCGCGAGATATGGCAGTTTGGAGGTAAGCAACGCTTGAGAAACTCAACATTTTCGCAGTTCTGATGCTCGAAACGAATAACTAGAACGGGCTAGGGGAAAAGTACGCATACCGTTGTAATCGGGCGAGTTTCTACTTTCAGATGCAACAGAAATTTTGCTGATTGGTCAATCCGTTCGCGAGATATGGCAGTTTGGATGTAAGAAACGCTTGAGGAACTCAAAATTTTCGCAGTTCTGATGCTCGAAACGAATAACTAGAACGGCCTAGGGGAAAAGTACGCATACCGTTGTAATCGGGCGAGTTTCTACTTTCAGATGCAACAGAAATTTTGCGGATTGGTCAATCCGTTCGCGAGATGTGGCTGTTTGGATGTAAGAAACGCTTGAGAAACACAAAATTTTCGCGGTTCTGATGCTCGAAACGAATAACAAGAACGGCCTAGGGGAAAAGTACGGACACCGTTGTAATCGGGCGAGTTTCTACTTTCAGATGCAACAGAAATTTTGCGGATTGGTCATTCCGTTCGCGAGATATGGCAGTTTGGAGGTAAGAAACGCTTGAGAAACTCAAAATTTTCGCAGTTCTGATGCTCGACAAGCATAACTAGAACGGCCTAGGGGAAAAGTACGCACACCGTTGTAATCGGGCGAGTTTCTACTTTCAGATGCAACAGAAATTTTGCGGATTGGTCAATCCGTTCGCGAGATATGGCAGTTTGGAGGTAAGCAACGTTTGAGAAACTCAAAATTTTCGCAGTTCTGTTGCTCGAAACGAATAACTAGAACGGGCTAGGGGAAAAGTACGCATACATTTGTAATCGGGCGAATTTCTACTTTCAGATGCAACAGAAATTTTGCGGATTGATCAATCCGTTCGTGAGATATGGCAGTTTGGATGTAAGAAACGCTGGAGAAACTCAAAATTTTCGCAGTTCTGATGCTCGAAACGAATAACTAGAACGGCCTAGGGGAAAAGTACGCATAGTGTTGTAATCGGGCGAGTTTCTACTTTCAGATGCAACAGAAATTTTGCGGATTGGTCAATCCGTTCGCGAGATATGGCAGTTTGGAGGTAAGAAACGCTCGAGAAACTCAAAATTTTCGCAGTTCTGATGCTCGAAACGAATAACTAGAACGGCCTAGGGGAAAAGTACGCATACCGTTGTAATCGGGCGAGTTTTTACTTTCAGATGCAACAGAAATTTTGCGGATTGGTCAATCCGTTCGCGAGATGTGGCAGTTTGGATGTAAGAAACGCTTGAGAAACACAAAATTTTCGCGGTTCTGATGCTCGAAACGAATAACAAGAACGGCCTAGGGGAAAAGTACGCACACCGTTGTAATCGGGCGAGTTTCTACTTTCAGATGCAACAGAAATTTTGCGGATTGGTCATTCCGTTCGCGAGATATGGCAGTTTGGAGGTAAGAAACGCTTGAGAAACTCAAAATTTTCGCAGTTCTGATGCTCGACAAGCATAACTAGAACGGCCTAAGGGAAAAGTACGCACACCGTTGTAATCGGGCGAGTTTCTACTTTCAGATGCAACAGAAATTTTGCGGATTGGTCAATCCGTTCGCGAGATATGGCAGTTTGGAGGTAAGCAACGCTTGAGAAACTCAACATTTTCGCAGTTCTGATGCTCGAAACGAATAACTAGAACGGGCTAGGGGAAAAGTACGCATACCGTTGTAATCGGGCGAGTTTCTACTTTCAGATGCAACAGAAATTTTGCGGATTGGTCAATCCCTTCGCGAGATATGGCAGTTTGGAGGTAAGAAGTGCTTGAAAAACTCAAAATTTTCGCAGTTCTGTTGCTCGAAACGAATAACTAGAACGGGCTAGGGGAAAAGTACGCATACCGTTGTAATCGGGCGAGTTTCTACTTTCAGATGCAACAGGAATTTTGCGGATTGGTCAATCCGTTCGCGAGATATGGCAGTTTGGATGTAAGAACCGCTTGAGAAACTCAAAATTTTCGCAGTTCTGAGGCTCGAAACGAATAACTAGAACGGCCTAGGGGAAAAGTACGCATAGTGTTGTAATCGGGCGAGTTTCTACTTTCAGATGCAACAGAAATTTTGCGCATTGGTCAATCCGTTCGCGAGATATGGCAGTTTGGAGGTAAGAAACGCTCGAGAAACTCAAAATTTTCACAGTTCTGATGCTCGAAACGAATAACCAGAACGCCCTAGGGGAAAAGTACGCATAACGTTGTAATCGGGCGAGTTTCTACTTTCAGATGCAACAGGAATTTTGCGGATTGGTCAATCCGTTCGCGAGATATGGCAGTTTGGAGGTAAGAAACGCTTGAGAAACTCAAAATTTTCGCAGTTCTGATGCTCGAAACGAATAACTAGAACGGCCTAGGGGAAAAGTACGCACACCGTTGTAATCGGGCGAGTTTCTACTTTCAGATGCAACAGAAATTTTGCGGATTGGTCAATCCGTTCGCGAGATATGGCAGTTTGGATGTAAGAAACGGTTGAGAAACTCAAAATTTTCACAGTTCTGATGCTCGAAACGAATAACCAGAACGCCCTAGGGGAAAAGTACGCATAACGTTGTAATCGGGCGAGTTTCTACTTTCAGATGCAACAGAAATTTTGCGGATTGGTCAATCCGTTCGCGAGATATGGCGGTTTGGAAGTAAGAAACGCTTGAGAAACTCAAAATTTTCGCAGTTCAGATGCTCGAAACGAATAACTAGAACGGCCTAGGGGAAAAGTACGCATACCGTTGTAAACGGGCGAGTTTCTACCTTCAGATGCAACAGAAATTTTGCGGATTGCTCAATCCGTTCGCGAGGTATGGCAATTTGGAGGTAAGAAACGCTTGAGAAACACAAAATTTTCGCAGTTCTGATGCTCGACAAGCATAACTAGAACGTTCTAGGGGAAAAGTACGCATACCGTTGTAATCGGGCGACTTTCTACTTTCAGATGCATCAGAAATTTTGCGGATTGGTCAATCGGTTCGCGAGATATGGCAGTTTGGAAGTAAGAAACGCTTGAGAAACTCAAAATTTTCGCAGTTCTGATGCTCGACAAGCATAACTAGAACGTTCTAGGGGAAAAGTACGCATACCGTTGTAATCGGGCGACTTTCTACTTTCAGATGCAACAGAAATTTTGCGGATTGGTCAATCCGTTCGCGAGATATGGCAGTTTGGAAGTATGAAACACTTGAGAAACACAAAATTTTCGCAGTTCTGATGCTCGAAACGAATAACTAGAGCGGCCTAGGGGAAAAGTACGCATACCGTTGTAAACGGGCGAGTTTCTACCTTCAGATGCAACAGAAATTTTGCGGATTGGTCAATCCGTTCGCGAGATATGGCGGTTTGGAAGTAAGAAACGCTCGAGAAACTCAAAATTTTCGCAGTTCTGATGCTCGAAACGAATAACTAGAACGGCCTACGGGAAAAGTACGCATACCGTTGTAAACGGGCGAGTTTCTACCTTCAGATGCAACAGAAATTTTGCGGATTGCTCAATCCGTTCGCGAGGTATGGCAATTTGGAAGGAAGAAACGCTTGAAAAACTCAAAATTTTCGCAGTTCTGATGCTCGAAACGAATAACTAGAACGGACTAGGGGAAAAGTACGCATACCGTTGTAATCGGGCGAGTTTATTCTTTGAGATGCAACAGAAATTTTGCGGATTGGTCAATCCGTTCGCGAGATATGGCAGTTTGGAGGTAAGAAACGCTTGAGAAACTCAAAATTTTCGCGGTTCTGATGCTCGAAACGAATAACAAGAACGGCCTAGGGGAAAAGTACGCACACCGTTGTAATCGGGCGAGTTTCTACTTTCAGATGCAACAGAAATTTTGCGGATTGGTCAATCCGTTCGCGAGATATGGCAGTTTGGAGGTAAGCAACGCTTGAGAAACTCAAAATTTTCGCAGTTCTGTTGCTCGAAACGAATAACTAGAACGGCCTAGGGGAAAAGTACGCATAGTGTTGTAATCGGGCGAGTTTCTACTTTCAGATGCAACAGAAATTTTGCCGATTGGTCAATCCTTTCGCGAGATATGGCAGTTTGGAGGTAAGAAACGCTTGAGAAACTCAAAATTTTCGCAGTTCTGATGCTCGAAACGAATAACTAGAACGGCCTAGGGGAAAAGTACGGACACCGTTGTAGTCGGGCGAGTTTCTACTTTCAGATGCAACAGAAATTTTGCGGATTGGTCAATCCGTTCGCGAGATATGGCAGTTTGGAGGTAAGCAACGCTTGAGAAACTCAACATTTTCGCAGTTCTGATGCTCGAAACGAATAACTAGAACGGGCTAGGGGAAAAGTACGCATACCGTTGTAATCGGGCGAGTTTCTACTTTCAGATGCGACAGAAATTTTGCGGATTGGTCAATCCGTTCGCGAGATATGGCAGTTTGGAGGTAAGCAATGCTTGAAAAACTCAAAATTTTCGCAGTTCTGTTGCTCGAAACGAATAACTAGAACGGGCTAGGGGAAAAGTACGCATAACGTTGTAATCGGGCGAGTTTCTACTTTCTGATGCAACAGAAATTTTGCGGATTGGACAATCCTTTCGCGAGATATGCCAGTTTGGAGGTAAGAACCGCTTGAGAAACTCAAAATTTTCGCAGTTCTGATGCTCGAAACGAATAACTAGAACGGCCTAGGGGAAAAGTACGCGTAGTGTTGTAATCGGGCGAGTTTCTACTTTCAGATGCAACAGAAATTTTGCGGATTGGTCAATCCGTTCGCGAGATATGGCAGTTTGGAGGTAAGAAACGCTCGAGAAACTCAAAATTTTCGCAGTTCTGATGCTCGACAAGCATAACTAGAACGGCCTAGGGGAAAAGTACGCACACCGTTGTAATCGGGCGAGTATCCACTTTCAGATGCAACAGAAATTTTGCGGATTGGTCAATCCGTTCGCGAGATGTGGCAGTTTGGATGTAAGAAACGCTTGAGAAACTCAAAATTTTCGCAGTTCTGATGCTCGAAACGAATAACTAGAACGGCCTAGGGGAAAAGTACGCATACCGTTGTAATCGGGCGAGTTTTTACTTTCAGATGCAACAGAAATTTTGCGGATTGGTCAATCCGTTCGCGAGATGTGGCAGTTTGGATGTAAGAAACGCTTGAGAAACACAAAATTTTCGCGGTTCTGATGCTCGAAACGAATAACAAGAACGGCCTAGGGGAAAAGTACGCACACCGTTGTAATCGGGCGAGTTTCTACTTTCAGATGCAACAGAAATTTTGCGGATTGGTCATTCCGTTCGCGAGATATGGCAGTTTGGAGGTAAGAAACGCTTGAGAAACTCAAAATTTTCGCAGTTCTGATGCTCGACAAGCATAACTAGAACGGCCTAGGGGAAAAGTACGCACACCGTTGTAATCGGGCGAGTATCCACTTTCAGATGCAACAGAAATTTTGCGGATTGGTCAATCCGTTCGCGAGATGTGGCAGTTTGGATGTAAGAAACGCTCGAGAAACTCAAAATTTTCGCAGTTCTGATGCTCGAAACGAATAACTAGAACGGCCTAGGGGAAAAGTACGACCACCGTTGTAATCGGGCGAGTTTCTACTTTCAGATGCAACAGAAATTTTGCGGATTGGTCAGTCCGTTCGCGAGATATGGCAGTTTGGAAGTAAGAAACGCTTGAGAAACTCAAAATTTTCGCAGTTCTGATGCTCGAAACGAATAACTAGAACGGCCTAGGGGAAAAGTACGCATACCGTTGTAATCGGGCGAGTTTCTACTTTCAGATGCAACAGAAATTTTGCGGATTGGTCAATCCGTTCGCGAGATATGGCAGTTTGGAAGTATGAAACACTTGAGAAACACAAAATTTTCGCAGTTCTGATGCTCGAAACGAATAACTAGAGCGGCCTAGGGGAAAAGTACGCATACCGTTGTAATCGGGCGACTTTCTACTTTCAGATGCATCAGAAATTTTGCGGATTGGTCAATCGGTTCGCGAGATATGGCAGTTTGGAAGTATGAAACACTTGAGAAACACAAAATTTTCGCAGTTCTGATGCTCGAAACGAATAACTAGAGCGGCCTAGGGGAAAAGTACGCATACCGTTGTAATCGGGCGAGTTTCTATTATACTTTCAGATGCATCAGAAATTTTGCGGATTGGTCAATCCGTTCGCGAGATATGGCAGTTTGGAAGTAAGAAACGCTTGAGAAACTCAAAATTTTCGCAGTTCTGATGCTCGAAACGATTAACTAGAACGGCCTAGTGGAAAAGTACGCATACCGTTGTAATCGGGCGAGTTTCTACTTTCAGATGCATCAGAAATTTTGCGGATTGGTCAGTCCGTTCGCGAGATATGGCAGTTTGGAAGTAAGAAACGCTTGAGAAACTCAAAATTTTCGCAGTTCTGATGCTCGAAACGATTAACTAGAACGGCCTAGTGGAAAAGTACGCATACCGTTGTAATCGGGCGAGTTTCTGCTTTCAGATGCAACAGAAATTTTGCGGATTGGTCAATCCGTTCGCGAGATATGGCGGTTTGGAAGTAAGAAACGCTGGAGAAACTCAAAATTTTCGCAGTTCTGATGCTCGAAACGAATAACTAGAACGGCCTAGGGGAAAAGTACGCATACCGTTGTAAACGGGCGAGTTTCTACCTTCAGATGCAACAGAAATTTTGCGGATTGCTCAATCCGTTCGCGAGGTATGGCAATTTGGAAGTAAGAAACGCTTGAAAAACTCAAAATTTTCGCAGTTCTGATGCTCGAAACGATTAACCAGAACGGCCTAGGGGAAAAGTACGCACACCGTTGTAATCGGGCGAGTTTCTACTTTCAGATTTAACAGAAATTTTGCGGATTGGTCAATCCGTTCGCGAGATATGGCGGTTTGGAAGTAAGAAACGCTTGAGAAACTCAAAATTTTCGCAGTTCTGATGCTCGAAACGAATAACTAGAACGGCCTACGGGAAAAGTACGCATACCGTTGTAAACGGGCGAGTTTCTACCTTCAGATGCAACAGAAATTTTGCGGATTGCTCAATCCGTTCGCGAGGTATGGCAATTTGGAAGGAAGAAACGCTTGAAAAACTCAAAATTTTCGCAGTTCTGATGCTCGAAACGAATAACTAGAACGGACTAGGGGAAAAGTACGCATACCGTTGTAATCGGGCGAGTTTATTCTTTGAGATGCAACAGAAATTTTGCGGATTGGTCAATCCGTTCGCGAGATATGGCAGTTTGGAGGTAAGAAACGCTTGAGAAACTCAAAATTTTCGCGGTTCTGATGCTCGAAACGAATAACAAGAACGGCCTAGGGGAAAAGTACGCACACCGTTGTAATCGGGCGAGTTTCTACTTTCAGATGCAACAGAAATTTTGCGGATTGGTCAATCCGTTCGCGAGATATGGCAGTTTGGAGGTAAGCAACGCTTGAGAAACTCAAAATTTTCGCAGTTCTGATGCTCGACAAGCATAACTAGAACGGCCTAGGGGAAAAGTACGCACACCGTTGTAATCGGGCGAGTTTCTACTTTCAGATGCGACAGAAATTTTGCGGATTGGTCAATCCGTTCGCGAGATATGGCAGTTTGGAGGTAAGCAATGCTTGAAAAACTCAAAATTTTCGCAGTTCTGTTGCTCGAAACGAATAACTAGAACGGGCTAGGGGAAAAGTACGCATAACGTTGTAATCGGGCGAGTTTCTACTTTCTGATGCAACAGAAATTTTGCGGATTGGACAATCCTTTCGCGAGATATGCCAGTTTGGAGGTAAGAACCGCTTGAGAAACTCAAAATTTTCGCAGTTCTGATGCTCGAAACGAATAACTAGAACGGCCTAGGGGAAAAGTACGCGTAGTGTTGTAATCGGGCGAGTTTCTACTTTCAGATGCAACAGAAATTTTGCGGATTGGGCAATCCGTTCGCGAGATATGGCAGTTTGGAGGTAAGAAACGCTCGAGAAACTCAAAATTTTCGCAGTTCTGATGCTCGACAAGCATAACTAGAACGGCCTAGGGGAAAAGTACGCACACCTTTGTAATCGGGCGAGTATCCACTTTCAGATGCAACAGAAATTTTGCGGATTGGTCAATCCGTTCGCGAGATGTGGCAGTTTGGATGTAAGAAACGCTCGAGAAACTCAAAATTTTCGCAGTTCTGATGCTCGAAACGAATAACTAGAACGGCCTAGGGGAAAAGTACGACCACCGTTGTAATCGGGCGAGTTTCTACTTTCAGATGCAACAGAAATTTTGCGGATTGGTCAGTCCGTTCGCGAGATATGGCAGTTTGGAAGTAAGAAACGCTTGAGAAACTCAAAATTTTCGCAGTTCTGATGCTCGAAACGAATAACTAGAACGGCCTAGGGGAAAAGTACGCATAGTGTTGTAATCGGGCGAGTTTCTACTTTCAGATGCAACAGAAATTTTGCGGATTGGTCAATCCGTTCGCGAGATATGGCAGTTTGGAGGTAAGCAACGCTTGAAAAACCCAAAATTTTCGCAGTTCTGTTGCTCGAAACGAATAACTAGAACGGCCTAGGGGAAAAGTACGCACACCGTTGTAATCGGGCGAGTTTCTACTTTCTGGTGCAACAGAAATTTTGCGGATTGGTCAATCCGTTCGCGAGATATGGCAGTTTGGAGGTAAGCAACGCTTGAAAAACTCAAAATTTTCGCAGTTCTGTTGCTCGAAACGAATAACTAGAACGGGCTAGGGGAAAAGTACGCATACCGTTGTAATTGGGCGAGTTTCTACTTTCAGATGCAACAGAAATTTTGCGGATTGGTCAATCCGTTCGCGAGATATGGCAGTTTAGATGTAAGAAACGCTTGAGGAACTCAAAATTTTCGCAGTTCTGATGCTCGAAACGAATAACTAGAACGGCCTAGGGGAAAAGTACGCATACCGTTGTAATCGGGCGAGTTTCTACTTTCAGATGCAACAGAAATTTTGCGGATTGGTCAATCCGTTCGCGAGATGTGGCAGTTTGGCTGTAAGAAACGCTTGAGAAACACAAAATTTTCGCGGTTCTGATGCTCGAAACGAATAACAAGAACGGCCTAGGGGAAAAGTACGGACACCGTTGTAATCGGGCGAGTTTCTACTTTCAGATGCAACAGAAATTTTGCGGATTGGTCATTCCGTTCGCGAGATATGGCAGTTTGGATGTAAGAAACGCTTGAGAAACTCAAAATTTTCGCAGTTCTGATGCTCGACAAGCATAACTAGAACGGCCTAGGGGAAAAGTACGCACACCGTTGTAATCGGGCGAGTTTCTACTTTCAGATGCAACAGAAATTTTGCGGATTGGTCAATCCGTTCGCGAGATATGGCAGTTTGGAGGTAAGCAACGCTTGAGAAACTCAAAATTTTCGCAGTTCTGTTGCTCGAAACGAATAACTAGAACGGGCTAGGGGAAAAGTACGCATACATTTGTAATCGGGCGAATTTCTACTTTCAGATGCAACAGAAATTTTGCGGATTGATCAATCCGTTCGTGAGATATGGCAGTTTGGATGTAAGAAACGCTCGAGAAACTCAAAATTTTCGCAGTTCTGATGCTCGAAACGAATAACTAGAACGGCCTAGGGGAAAAGTACGCCCACCGTTGTAATCGGGCGAGTTTCTACTTTCAGATGCAACAGAAATTTTGCGAATTGTTCAATCCGTTCGCGAGATATGGCAGTTTGGAGGTAAGCAACGCTTGAGAAACTCAAAATTTTCGCAGTTCTGATGCTCTAAACGAATAACTACAACGGCCTAGGGGAAAAGTACGCATAGTGTTGTAATCGGGCGAGTTTCTACTTTCAGATGCAACAGAAATTTTGCGGATTGGTCAATCCGTTCGCGAGATATGGCAGTTTGGAAGTAAGAAACGCTTGAGAAACTAAAAATTTTCGCAGTTCTGATGCTCGAAACGAATAACTAGAACGGCCTAGGGGAAAAGTACGCATAGTGTTGTAATCGGGCGAGTTTCTACTTTCAGATGCAACAGAAATTTTGCGGATTGGTCAATCCGTTCGCGAGATATGGCAGTTTGGAGGTAAGAAACGCTCGAGAAACTCCAAATTTTCGCAGTTCTGATGCTCGAAACGAATAACTAGAACGGCCTAGGGGAAAAGTACGCATAGTGTTGTAATCGGGCGAGTTTCTACTTTCAGATGCAACAGAAATTTTGCGGATTGGTCAATCCGTTCGCGAGATATGGCAGTTTGGAGGTAAGAAACGCTCGAGAAACTCCAAATTTTCGCAGTTCTGATGCTCGACAAGCATAACTAGAACGGCCTAGGGGAAAAGTACGCACACCGTTGTAATCGGGCGAGTTTCTACTTTCAGATGCAACAGAAATTTTGCGGATTGGTCAATCCGTTCGCGAGATATGCCAGTTTGGAGGTAAGCAACGCTTGAAAAACTCAAAATTTTCGCAGTTCTGTTGCTCGAAACGAATAACTAGAACGGGCTAGGGGAAAAGTACGCATACCGTTGTAATCGGGCGAGTTTCTATTTTCAGATGCAACAGAAATTTTGCGGAATGGTCAATCCGTTCGCGAGATATGGCAGTTTGGATGTAAGAAACGCTTGAGAAACTCAAAATTTTCGCAGTTCTGATGCTCGAAACGAATAACTAGAACGGCCTAGGGGAAAAGTACGCATACCGTTGTAATCGGGCGAGTTTCTACTTTCAGATGCAACAGAAATTTTGAGGATTGGTCAATCCGTTCGCGAGATATGGCAGTTTGGATGTAAGAAACGCTTGAGAAACTCAAAATTTTCGCGGTTCTGATGCTCGAAACGAATAACAAGAACGGCCTAGGGGAAAAGTACGCACACCGTTGTAATCGGGCGAGTTTCTACTTTCAGATGCATCAGAAATTTTGCGGATTGGACAATCCGTTCGCGAGATGTGGCAGTTTGTAGGTGAGAAACGCTTGAGAAACTCAAAATTTTCGCAGTTCTGATGCTCGAAACGAATAACTACAACGGCCTAGGGGAAAAGTACGCATAGTGTTGTAATCGGGCGAGTTTCTACTTTCAGATGCAACAGAAATTTTGCGGATTGGTCAATCCGTTCGCGAGATATGGCAGTTTGGAAGTAAGAAACGCTTGAGAAACTCAAAATTTTCGCAGTTCTGATGCTCGAAACGAATAACTAGAACGGCCTAGGGGAAAAGTACGCATAGTGTTGTAATCGGGCGAGTTTCTACTTTCAGATGCAACAGAAATTTTGCGGATTGGTCAATCCGTTCGCGAGATATGGCAGTTTGGAAGTAAGAAACGCTTGAGAAACTCAAAATTTTCGCAGTTCTGATGCTCGAAACGAATAACTAGAACGGCCTAGGGGAAAAGTACGCATAGTGTTGTAATCGGGCGAGTTTCTACTTTCAGATGCAACAGAAATTTTGCGGATTGGTCAATCCGTTCGCGAGATATGGCAGTTTGGAGGTAAGAAACGCTCGAGAAACTCCAAATTTTCGCAGTTCTGATGCTCGACAAGCATAACTAGAACGGCCTAGGGGAAAAGTACGCACACCGTTGTAATCGGGCGAGTTTCTATTTTCAGATGCAACAGAAATTTTGCGGAATGGTCAATCCGTTCGCGAGATATGGCAGTTTGGATGTAAGAAACGCTTGAGAAACTCAAAATTTTCGCAGTTCTGATGCTCGAAACGAATAACTAGAACGGCCTAGGGGAAAAGTACGCATACCGTTGTAATCGGGCGAGTTTCTACTTTCAGATGCAACAGAAATTTTGAGGATTGGTCAATCCGTTCGCGAGATATGGCAGTTTGGATGTAAGAAACGCTTGAGAAACTCAAAATTTTCGCGGTTCTGATGCTCGAAACGAATAACAAGAACGGCCTAGGGGAAAAGTACGCACACCGTTGTAATCGGGCGAGTTTCTACTTTCAGATGCATCAGAAATTTTGCGGATTGGACAATCCGTTCGCGAGATGTGGCAGTTTGTAGGTGAGAAACGCTTGAGAAACTCAAAATTTTCGCAGTTCTGATGCTCGAAACGAATAACTACAACGGCCTAGGGGAAAAGTACGCATAGTGTTGTAATCGGGCGAGTTTCTACTTTCAGATGCAACAGAAATTTTGCGGATTGGTCAATCCGTTCGCGAGATATGGCAGTTTGGAAGTAAGAAACGCTTGAGAAACTCAAAATTTTCGCAGTTCTGATGCTCGAAACGAATAACTAGAACGGCCTAGGGGAAAAGTACGCATAGTGTTGTAATCGGGCGAGTTTCTACTTTCAGATGCAACAGAAATTTTGCGGATTGGTCAATCCGTTCGCGAGATATGGCAGTTTGGAGGTAAGAAACGCTCGAGAAACTCCAAATTTTCGCAGTTCTGATGCTCGACAAGCATAACTAGAACGGCCTAGGGGAAAAGTACGCACACCGTTGTAATCGGGCGAGTTTCTACTTTCAGATGCAACAGAAATTTTGCGGATTGGTCAATCCGTTCGCGAGATATGCCAGTTTGGAGGTAAGCAACGCTTGAAAAACTCAAAATTTTCGCAGTTCTGTTGCTCGAAACGAATAACTAGAACGGGCTAGGGGAAAAGTACGCATACCGTTGTAATCGGGCGAGTTTCCATTTTCAGATGCAACAGAAATTTTGCGGAATGGTCAATCCGTTCGCGAGATATGGCAGTTTGGATGTAAGAAACGCTTGAGAAACTCAAAATTTTCGCAGTTCTGATGCTCGAAACGAATAACTAGAACGGCCTAGGGGAAAAGTACGCATACCGTTGTAATCGGGCGAGTTTCTACTTTCAGATGCAACAGAAATTTTGAGGATTGGTCAATCCGTTCGCGAGATATGGCAGTTTGGATGTAAGAAACGCTTGAGAAACTCAAAATTTTCGCGGTTCTGATGCTCGAAACGAATAACAAGAACGGCCTAGGGGAAAAGTACGCACACCGTTGTAATCGGGCGAGTTTCTACTTTCAGATGCATCAGAAATTTTGCGGATTGGACAATCCGTTCGCGAGATGTGGCAGTTTGTAGGTGAGAAACGCTTGAGAAACTCAAAATTTTCGCAGTTCTGATGCTCGAAACGAATAACTAGAACGGCCTAGGGGAAAAGTACGCATACCGTTGTAATCGGGCGAGTTTCGACCTTCAGATGCAACAGAAATTTTGCGGATTGGTCAATCCTTTCGCGAGATATGGCAGTTTGGAAGTAAGAAACGCTTCAGAAACTCAAAATTTTCGCAGTTCTGATGCTCGAAACGAATAACTAGAACGGCCTAGGGGAAAAGTACGCATACCGTTGTAATCGGGCGAGTTTATTCTTTGAGTTGCAACAGAAATTTTGCGGATTGGTCAATCCGTTCGCGAGATATGGCAGTTTGGAGGTAAGAAACGCTTGAGAAACTCAAAATTTTGGCGGTTCTGATGCTCGAAACGAATGACAAGAACGGCCTAGGGGAAAAGTACGCACACCGTTGTAATCGGGCGAGTTTCTACCTTCAGATGCAACAGAAATTTTGCGGATTGGTCAATCCGTTCGCGAGATGTGGCAGTTTGTAGGTGAGAAACGCTTGAGAAACTCAAAATTTGCGCAGATCTGATGCTTGAAACGAATAACTAGAACGGCCTAGGGTAAAAGTACGCATACCGTTGTAATCGGGCGAGTTTCTACCTTCAGATGCAACAGAAATTTTGCGGATTGGTCAATCCGTTCGCGAGATATGGCAGTTTGTAGGTAAGAAACGCTTGAGAAACTCAACATTTTCGCAGTTCTGATGCTCGAAACGAATAACTAGAACGGCCTAGGGGAAAAGTACGCATACCGTTGTAATCGGGCGAGTTTCGACCTTCAGATGCAACAGAAATTTTGCGGATTGGTCAATCCTTTCGCGAGATATGGCAGTTTGGAAGTAAGAAACGCTTCAGAAACTCAAAATTTTCGCAGTTCTGATGCTCGAAACGAATAACTAGAACGGCCTCGGGGAAAAGTACGCATACCGTTGTAATCGGGCGAGTTTATTCTTTGAGATGCAACAGAAATTTTGCGCATTGGTCAGTCCGTTCGCGAGATATGGCAGTTTGGAGGTAAGAAACGCTTGAGAAACTCAAAATTTTGGCGGTTCTGATGCTCGAAACGAATAACAAGAACGGCCTAGGGGAAAAGTACGCACACCGTTGTAATCGGGCGAGTTTCTACTTTCAGATGCAACAGAAATTTTGCGGATTGGTCAATCCGTTCGCGAGATGTGGCAGTTTGTAGGTGAGAAACGCTTGAGAAACTCAAAATTTACGCAGTTCTGATGCTTGAAACGAATAACTAGAACGGCCTAGGGTAAAAGTACGCATACCGTTGTAATCGGGCGAGTTTCTACCTTCAGATGCAACAGAAATATTGCAGATTGGTCAATCCGTTCGCGAGATATGGCAGTTTGTAGGTAAGAAACGCTTGAGAAACTCAACATTTTCGCAGTTCTGATGCTCGAAACGAATAACTAGAACGGCCTAGGGGAAAAGTACGCCTAGTGTTGTAAACGGGCGAGTTTCTACTTTCAGATGCAACAGAAATTTTGCGGATTGGTCAATCCGTTCGCGAGATATGGCAGTTTGGAAGTAAGAAACGCTTGAGAAACTCAAAATTTTCGCAGTTCTGATGCTCGAAACGAATAACTAGAACGGCCTAGGGGAAAAGTACGCATAGTGTTGTAATCGGGCGAGTTTCTACTTTCAGATGCAACAGAAATTTTGCGGATTGGTCAATCCGTTCGCGAGATATGGCAGTTTGGAGGTAAGAAACGCTCGAGAAACTCCAAATTTTCGCAGTTCTGATGCTCGACAAGCATAACTAGAACGGCCTAGGGGAAAAGTACGCACACCGTTGTAATCGGGCGAGTTTCTACTTTCAGATGCAACAGAAATTTTGCGGATTGGTCAATCCGTTCGCGAGATATGCCAGTTTGGAGGTAAGCAACGCTTGAAAAACTCAAAATTTTCGCAGTTCTGTTGCTCGAAACGAATAACTAGAACGGGCTAGGGGAAAAGTACGCATACCGTTGTAATCGGGCGAGTTTCTATTTTCAGATGCAACAGAAATTTTGCGGAATGGTCAATCCGTTCGCGAGATATGGCAGTTTGGATGTAAGAAACGCTTGAGAAACTCAAAATTTTCGCAGTTCTGATGCTCGAAACGAATAACTAGAACGGCCTAGGGGAAAAGTACGCATACCGTTGTAATCGGGCGAGTTTCTACTTTCAGATGCAACAGAAATTTTGAGGATTGGTCAATCCGTTCGCGAGATATGGCAGTTTGGATGTAAGAAACGCTTGAGAAACTCAAAATTTTCGCGGTTCTGATGCTCGAAACGAATAACAAGAACGGCCTAGGGGAAAAGTACGCACACCGTTGTAATCGGGCGAGTTTCTACTTTCAGATGCATCAGAAATTTTGCGGATTGGACAATCCGTTCGCGAGATGTGGCAGTTTGTAGGTGAGAAACGCTTGAGAAACTCAAAATTTTCGCAGTTCTGATGCTCGAAACGAATAACTACAACGGCCTAGGGGAAAAGTACGCATAGTGTTGTAATCGGGCGAGTTTCTACTTTCAGATGCAACAGAAATTTTGCGGATTGGTCAATCCGTTCGCGAGATATGGCAGTTTGGAAGTAAGAAACGCTTGAGAAACTCAAAATTTTCGCAGTTCTGATGCTCGAAACGAATAACTAGAACGGCCTAGGGGAAAAGTACGCATAGTGTTGTAATCGGGCGAGTTTCTACTTTCAGATGCAACAGAAATTTTGCGGATTGGTCAATCCGTTCGCGAGATATGGCAGTTTGGAGGTAAGAAACGCTCGAGAAACTCCAAATTTTCGCAGTTCTGATGCTCGACAAGCATAACTAGAACGGCCTAGGGGAAAAGTACGCACACCGTTGTAATCGGGCGAGTTTCTACTTTCAGATGCAACAGAAATTTTGCGGATTGGTCAATCCGTTCGCGAGATATGCCAGTTTGGAGGTAAGCAACGCTTGAAAAACTCAAAATTTTCGCAGTTCTGTTGCTCGAAACGAATAACTAGAACGGGCTAGGGGAAAAGTACGCATACCGTTGTAATCGGGCGAGTTTCTATTTTCAGATGCAACAGAAATTTTGCGGAATGGTCAATCCGTTCGCGAGATATGGCAGTTTGGATGTAAGAAACGCTTGAGAAACTCAAAATTTTCGCAGTTCTGATGCTCGAAACGAATAACTAGAACGGCCTAGGGGAAAAGTACGCATACCGTTGTAATCGGGCGAGTTTCTACTTTCAGATGCAACAGAAATTTTGAGGATTGGTCAATCCGTTCGCGAGATATGGCAGTTTGGATGTAAGAAACGCTTGAGAAACTCAAAATTTTCGCGGTTCTGATGCTCGAAACGAATAACAAGAACGGCCTAGGGGAAAAGTACGCACACCGTTGTAATCGGGCGAGTTTCTACTTTCAGATGCATCAGAAATTTTGCGGATTGGACAATCCGTTCGCGAGATGTGGCAGTTTGTAGGTGAGAAACGCTTGAGAAACTCAAAATTTTCGCAGTTCTGATGCTCGAAACGAATAACTACAACGGCCTAGGGGAAAAGTACGCATAGTGTTGTAATCGGGCGAGTTTCTACTTTCAGATGCAACAGAAATTTTGCGGATTGGTCAATCCGTTCGCGAGATATGGCAGTTTGGAAGTAAGAAACGCTTGAGAAACTCAAAATTTTCGCAGTTCTGATGCTCGAAACGAATAACTAGAACGGCCTAGGGGAAAAGTACGCATAGTGTTGTAATCGGGCGAGTTTCTACTTTCAGATGCAACAGAAATTTTGCGGATTGGTCAATCCGTTCGCGAGATATGGCAGTTTGGAGGTAAGAAACGCTCGAGAAACTCCAAATTTTCGCAGTTCTGATGCTCGACAAGCATAACTAGAACGGCCTAGGGGAAAAGTACGCACACCGTTGTAATCGGGCGAGTTTCTACTTTCAGATGCAACAGAAATTTTGCGGATTGGTCAATCCGTTCGCGAGATATGCCAGTTTGGAGGTAAGCAACGCTTGAAAAACTCAAAATTTTCGCAGTTCTGTTGCTCGAAACGAATAACTAGAACGGGCTAGGGGAAAAGTACGCATACCGTTGTAATCGGGCGAGTTTCTATTTTCAGATGCAACAGAAATTTTGCGGAATGGTCAATCCGTTCGCGAGATATGGCAGTTTGGATGTAAGAAACGCTTGAGAAACTCAAAATTTTCGCAGTTCTGATGCTCGAAACGAATAACTAGAACGGCCTAGGGGAAAAGTACGCATACCGTTGTAATCGGGCGAGTTTCTACTTTCAGATGCAACAGAAATTTTGAGGATTGGTCAATCCGTTCGCGAGATATGGCAGTTTGGATGTAAGAAACGCTTGAGAAACTCAAAATTTTCGCGGTTCTGATGCTCGAAACGAATAACAAGAACGGCCTAGGGGAAAAGTACGCACACCGTTGTAATCGGGCGAGTTTCTACTTTCAGATGCATCAGAAATTTTGCGGATTGGACAATCCGTTCGCGAGATGTGGCAGTTTGTAGGTGAGAAACGCTTGAGAAACTCAAAATTTTCGCAGTTCTGATGCTCGAAACGAATAACTAGAACGGCCTAGGGGAAAAGTACGCATACCGTTGTAATCGGGCGAGTTTCGACCTTCAGATGCAACAGAAATTTTGCGGATTGGTCAATCCTTTCGCGAGATATGACAGTTTGGAAGTAAGAAACGCTTCAGAAACTCAAAATTTTCGCAGTTCTGATGCTCGAAACGAATAACTAGAACGGCCTAGGGGAAAAGTACGCATACCGTTGTAATCGGGCGAGTTTATTCTTTGAGTTGCAACAGAAATTTTGCGGATTGGTCAATCCGTTCGCGAGATATGGCAGTTTGGAGGTAAGAAACGCTTGAGAAACTCAAAATTTTGTCGGTTCTGATGCTCGAAACGAATGACAAGAACGGCCTAGGGGAAAAGTACGCACACCGTTGTAATCGGGCGAGTTTCTACTTTCAGATGCAACAGAAATTTTGCGGATTGGTCAATCCGTTCGCGAGATGTGGCAGTTTGTAGGTGAGAAACGCTTGAGAAACTCAAAATTTGCGCAGATCTGATGCTTGAAACGAATAACTAGAACGGCCTAGGGTAAAAGTACGCATACCGTTGTAATCGGGCGAGTTTCTACCTTCAGATGCAACAGAAATTTTGCGGATTGGACAATCCGTTCGCGAGATGTGGCAGTTTGTAGGTGAGAAACGCTTGAGAAACTCAAAATTTTCGCAGTTCTGATGCTCGAAACGAATAACTAGAACGGCCTAGGGGAAAAGTACGCATACCGTTGTAATCGGGCGAGTTTATTCTTTGAGTTGCAACAGAAATTTTGCGGATTGGTCAATCCGTTCGCGAGATATGGCAGTTTGGAGGTAAGAAACGCTTGAGAAACTCAAAATTTTGGCGGTTCTGATGCTCGAAACGAATGACAAGAACGGCCTAGGGGAAAAGTACGCACACCGTTGTAATCGGGCGAGTTTCTACTTTCAGATGCAACAGAAATTTTGCGGATTGGTCAATCCGTTCGCGAGATGTGGCAGTTTGTAGGTGAGAAACGCTTGAGAAACTCAAAATTTGCGCAGATCTGATGCTTGAAACGAATAACTAGAACGGCCTAGGGTAAAAGTACGCATACCGTTGTAATCGGGCGAGTTTCTACCTTCAGATGCAACAGAAATTTTGCGGATTGGTCAATCCGTTCGCGAGATATGGCAGTTTGTAGGTAAGAAACGCTTGAGAAACTCAACATTTTCGCAGTTCTGATGCTCGAAACGAATAACTAGAACGGCCTAGGGGAAAAGTACGCATACCGTTGTAATCGGGCGAGTTTCGACCTTCAGATGCAACAGAAATTTTGCGGATTGGTCAATCCTTTCGCGAGATATGGCAGTTTGGAAGTAAGAAACGCTTCAGAAACTCAAAATTTTCGCAGTTCTGATGCTCGAAACGAATAACTAGAACGGCCTCGGGGAAAAGTACGCATACCGTTGTAATCGGGCGAGTTTATTCTTTGAGATGCAACAGAAATTTTGCGCATTGGTCAATCCGTTCGCGAGATATGGCAGTTTGGAGGTAAGAAACGCTCGAGAAACTCAAAATTTTGGCAGTTCTGTTGCTCGAAACGAATAACTAGAACGGGCTAGGGGAAAAGTACGCATACCGTTGTAATTGGGCGAGTTTCTACTTTCAGATGCAACAGAAATTTTGCTGATTGGTCAATCCGTTCGCGAGATATGGCAGTTTGGATGTAAGAAACGCTTGAGGAACTCAAAATTTTCGCAGTTCTGATGCTCGAAACGAATAACTAGAACGGCCTAGGGGAAAAGTACGCATACCGTTGTAATCGGGCGAGTTTCTACTTTCAGATGCAACAGAAATTTTGCGGATTGGTCAATCCGTTCGCGAGATGTGGCTGTTTGGATGTAAGAAACGCTTGAGAAACACAAAATTTTCGCGGTTCTGATGCTCGAAACGAATAACAAGAACGGCCTAGGGGAAAAGTACGGACACCGTTGTAATCGGGCGAGTTTCTACTTTCAGATGCAACAGAAATTTTGCGGATTGGTCATTCCGTTCGCGAGATATGGCAGTTTGGAGGTAAGAAACGCTTGAGAAACTCAAAATTTTCGCAGTTCTGATGCTCGACAAGCATAACTAGAACGGCCTAGGGGAAAAGTACGCACACCGTTGTAATCGGGCGAGTTTCTACTTTCAGATGCAACAGAAATTTTGCGGATTGGTCAATCCGTTCGCGAGATATGGCAGTTTGGAGGTAAGCAACGTTTGAGAAACTCAAAATTTTCGCAGTTCTGTTGCTCGAAACGAATAACTAGAACGGGCTAGGGGAAAAGTACGCATACATTTGTAATCGGGCGAATTTCTACTTTCAGATGCAACAGAAATTTTGCGGATTGATCAATCCGTTCGTGAGATATGGCAGTTTGGATGTAAGAAACGCTGGAGAAACTCAAAATTTTCGCAGTTCTGATGCTCGAAACGAATAACTAGAACGGCCTAGGGGAAAAGTACGCATAGTGTTGTAATCGGGCGAGTTTCTACTTTCAGATGCAACAGAAATTTTGCGGATTGGTCAATCCGTTCGCGAGATATGGCAGTTTGGAAGTAAGAAACGCTTGAGAAACTCAAAATTTTCGCAGTTCTGATGCTCGAAACGAATAACTAGAACGGCCTAGGGGAAAAGTACGCATAGTGTTGTAATTGGGCGAGTTTCTACTTTCAGATGCAACAGAAATTTTGCGGACTGGTCAATCCGTTCGCGAGATATGGCAGTTTGGAGGTAAGAAACGCTCGAGAAACTCCAAATTTTCGCAGTTCTGATGCTCGACAAGCATAACTAGAACGGCCTAGGGGAAAAGTACGCACACCGTTGTAATCGGGCGAGTTTCTACTTTCAGATGCAACAGAAATTTTGCGGATTGGTCAATCCGTTCGCGAGATATGGCAGTTTGGAGGTAAGCAACGCTTGAAAAACTCAAAATTTTCGCAGTTCTGTTGCTCGAAACGAATAACTAGAACGGGCTAGGGGAAAAGTACGCATACCGTTGTAATCGGGCGGGTTTCTACTTTCAGATGCAACAGAAATTTTGAGGATTGGTCAATCCGTTCGCGAGATATGGCAGTTTGGATGTAAGAAACGCTTGAGAAACACAAAATTTTCGCGGTTCTGATGCTCGAAACGAATAACAAGAACGGCCTAGGGGAAAAGTACGCACACCGTTGTAATCGGGCGAGTTTCTACTTTCAGATGCAACAGAAATTTTGCGGATTGGTCATTCCGTTCGCGAGATATGGCAGTTTGGAGGTAAGAAACGCTTGAGAAACTCAAAATTTTCGCAGTTCTGATGCTCGACAAGCATAACTAGAACGGCCTAGGGGAAAAGTACGCACACCGTTGTAATCGGGCGAGTTTCTACTTTCAGATGCAACAGAAATTTTGCGGATTGGTCAATCCGTTCGCGAGATATGGCAGTTTGGATGTAAGAAACGCTTGAGGAACTCAAAATTTTCGCAGTTCTGATGCTCGAAACGAATAACTAGAACGGCCTAGGGGAAAAGTACGCATACCGTTGTAATCGGGCGAGTTTCTACTTTCAGATGCAACAGAAATTTTGCGGATTGGTCAATCCGTTCGCGAGATGTGGCAGTTTGGATGTAAGAAACGCTTGAGAAACACAAAATTTTCGCGGTTCTGATGCTCGAAACGAATAACAAGAACGGCCTAGGGGAAAAGTACGGACACCGTTGTAATCGGACGAGTTTCTACTTTCAGACGCAACAGAAATTTTGCGGATTGGTCATTCCGTTCGCGAGATATGGCAGTTTGGAGGTAAGAAACGCTTGAGAAACTCAAAATTTTCGCAGTTCTGATGCTCGACAAGCATAACTAGAACGGCCTAGGGGAAAAGTACGCACACCGTTGTAATCGGGCGAGTTTCTACTTTCAGATGCAACAGAAATTTTGCGGATTGGTCAATCCGTTCGCGAGATATGGCAGTTTGGAGGTAAGAAACGCTTGAGAAACTCAAAATTTTCGTAGTTCTGATGCTCGAAACGAATAACTAGAACGGCCTAGGGGAAGAGTACGCACACCGTTGTAGTCGGGCGAGTTTCTACTTTCAGATGCAACAGAAATTTTGCGGATTGGTCAATCCGTTCGCGAGATATGGCAGTTTGGAGGTAAGCAACGCTTGAGAAACTCAACATTTTCGCAGTTCTGTTGCTCGAAAGGAATAACTAGAACGGGCTAGGGGAAAAGTACGCATACCGTTGTAATCGGGCGAGTTTCTACTTTCTGATGCAACAGAAATTTTGCGGATTGGACAATCCTTTCGCGAGATATGGCAGTTTGGAGGTAAGAACCGCTTGAGAAACTCAAAATTTTCGCAGTTCTGATGCTCGAAACGAATAACTAGAACGGCCTAGTGGAAAAGTACGCATAGTGTTGTAATCGGGCGAGTTTCTACTTTCAGATGCAACAGAAATTTTGCGGATTGGTCAATCCGTTCGCGAGATATGGCAGTTTGGAGGTAAGAAAC
Organism: Ptiloglossa arizonensis; assembly: GCF_051014685.1. Lineage (NCBI taxonomy): Eukaryota > Metazoa > Arthropoda > Insecta > Hymenoptera > Colletidae > Ptiloglossa > Ptiloglossa arizonensis. The sequence continues at coordinate 64,959 of NW_027479728.1, forward strand.
GCTCGAGAAACTCAAAATTTTCGCAGTTCTGATGCTCGAAACGAATAACTAGAACGGCTTAGGGGAAAAGTACGCATACCGTTGTAATCGGGCGAGTTTTTACTTTCAGATGCAACAGAAATTTTGCGGATTGGTCAATCCGTTCGCGAGATGTGGCAGTTTGGATGTAAGAAACGCTTGAGAAACACAAAATTTTCGCGGTTCTGATGCTCGAAACGAATAACAAGAACGGCCTAGGGGAAAAGTACGCACACCGTTGTAATCGGGCGAGTTTCTACTTTCAGATGCAACAGAAATTTTGCGGATTGGTCATTCCGTTCGCGAGATATGGCAGTTTGGAGGTAAGAAACGCTTGAGAAACTCAAAATTTTCGCAGTTCTGATGCTCGACAAGCATAACTAGAACGGCCTAAGGGAAAAGTACGCACACCGTTGTAATCGGGCGAGTTTCTACTTTCAGATGCAACAGAAATTTTGCGGATTGGTCAATCCGTTCGCGAGATATGGCAGTTTGGAGGTAAGCAACGCTTGAGAAACTCAACATTTTCGCAGTTCTGATGCTCGAAACGAATAACTAGAACGGGCTAGGGGAAAAGTACGCATACCGTTGTAATCGGGCGAGTTTCTACTTTCAGATGCAACAGAAATTTTGCGGATTGGTCAATCCCTTCGCGAGATATGGCAGTTTGGAGGTAAGAAGTGCTTGAAAAACTCAAAATTTTCGCAGTTCTGTTGCTCGAAACGAATAACTAGAACGGGCTAGGGGAAAAGTACGCATACCGTTGTAATCGGGCGAGTTTCTACTTTCAGATGCAACAGGAATTTTGCGGATTGGTCAATCCGTTCGCGAGATATGGCAGTTTGGATGTAAGAACCGCTTGAGAAACTCAAAATTTTCGCAGTTCTGAGGCTCGAAACGAATAACTAGAACGGCCTAGGGGAAAAGTACGCATAGTGTTGTAATCGGGCGAGTTTCTACTTTCAGATGCAACAGAAATTTTGCGGATTGGTCAATCCGTTCGCGAGATATGGCAGTTTGGAGGTAAGAAACGCTCGAGAAACTCAAAATTTTCGCAGTTCTGATGCTCGAAACGAATAACTAGAACGGCCTAGGGGAAAAGTACGCATACCGTTGTAATCGGGCGAGTTTTTACTTTCAGATGCAACAGAAATTTTGCGGATTGGTCAATCCGTTCGCGAGATGTGGCAGTTTGGATGTAAGAAACGCTTGAGAAACACAAAATTTTCGCGGTTCTGATGCTCGAAACGAATAACAAGAACGGCCTAGGGGAAAAGTACGCACACCGTTGTAATCGGGCGAGTTTCTACTTTCAGATGCAACAGAAATTTTGCGGATTGGTCATTCCGTTCGCGAGATATGGCAGTTTGGAGGTAAGAAACGCTTGAGAAACTCAAAATTTTCGCTGTTCTGATGCTCGACAAGCATAACTAGAACGGCCTAAGGGAAAAGTACGCACACCGTTGTAATCGGGCGAGTTTCTACTTTCAGATGCAACAGAAATTTTGCGGATTGGTCAATCCGTTCGCGAGATATGGCAGTTTGGAGGTAAGCAACGCTTGAGAAACTCAACATTTTCGCAGTTCTGATGCTCGAAACGAATAACTAGAACGGGCTAGGGGAAAAGTACGCATACCGTTGTAATCGGGCGAGTTTCTACTTTCAGATGCAACAGAAATTTTGCGGATTGGTCAATCCCTTCGCGAGATATGGCAGTTTGGAGGTAAGAAATGCTTGAAAAACTCAAAATTTTCGCAGTTCTGTTGCTCGAAACGAATAACTAGAACGGGCTAGGGGAAAAGTACGCATACCGTTGTAATCGGGCGAGTTTCTACTTTCAGATGCAACAGGAATTTTGCGGATTGGTCAATCCGTTCGCGAGATATGGCAGTTTGGATGTAAGAAACGCTTGAGAAACTCAAAATTTTCGCAGTTCTGATGCTCGAAACGAATAACTAGAACGGCCTAGGGGAAAAGTACGCATACCGTTGTAATCGGGCGGGTTTCTACTTTCAGATGCAACAGAAATTTTGAGGATTGGTCAATCCGTTCGCGAGATATGGCAGTTTGGATGTAAGAAACGCTTGAGAAACTCAAAATTTTCGCGGTTCTGATGCTCGAAACGAATAACAAGAACGGCCTAGGGGAAAAGTACGCACACCGTTGTAATCGGGCGAGTTTCTACTTTCAGATGCATCAGAAATTTTGCGGATTGGACAATCCGTTCGCGAGATGTGGCAGTTTGTAGGTGAGAAACGCTTGAGAAACTCAAAATTTACGCAGTTCTGATGCTTGAAACGAATAACTAGAACAGGCTAGCGGAAAAGTACGCACACCGTTGTAGTCGGGCGAGTTTCTACTTTCAGATGCAACAGAAATTTTGCGGATTGGTCAACCCGTTCGCGAGATGTGGCAGTTTGGATGTAAGAAACGCTTGAGAAACACAAAATTTTCGCGGTTCTGATGCTCGAAACGAATAACAAGAACGGCCTAGGGGAAAAGTACGCACACCGTTGTAATCGGGCGAGTTTCTACTTTCAGATGCAACAGAAATTTTGCGGATTGGTCATTCCGTTCGCGAGATATGGCAGTTTGGAGGTAAGAAACGCTTGAGAAACTCAAAATTTTCGCAGTTCTGATGCTCGACAAGCATAACTAGAACGGCCTAGGGGAAAAGTACGCACACCGTTGTAATCGGGCGAGTTTCTACTTTCAGATGCAACAGAAATTTTGCGGATTGGTCAATCCGTTCGCGAGATATGGCAGTTTGGATGTAAGAAACGCTTGAGGAACTCAAAATTTTCGCAGTTCTGATGCTCGAAACGAATAACTAGAACGGCCTAGGGGAAAAGTACGCATACCGTTGTAATCGGGCGAGTTTCTACTTTCAGATGCAACAGAAATTTTGCGGATTGGTCAATCCGTTCGCGAGATGTGGCAGTTTGGATGTAAGAAACGCTTGAGAAACACAAAATTTTCGCGGTTCTGATGCTCGAAACGAATAACAAGAACGGCCTAGGGGAAAAGTACGGACACCGTTGTAATCGGGCGAGTTGCTACTTTCAGATGCAACAGAAATTTTGCGGAATGGTCAATCCGTTCGCGAGATATGGCAGTTTGGATGTAAGAAACGCTTGAGAAACTCAAAATTTTCGCAGTTCTGATGCTCGAAACGAATAACTAGAACGGCCTAGGGGAAAAGTACGCATACCGTTGTAATCGGTCGAGTTTCTACTTTCAGATGCAACAGAAATTTTGAGGATTGGTCAATCCGTTCGCGAGATATGGCAGTTTGGATGTAAGAAACGCTTGAGAAACTCAAAATTTTCGCGGTTCTGATGCTCGAAACGAATAACAAGAACGGCCTAGGGGAAAAGTACGCACACTGTTGTAATCGGGCGAGTTTCTACTTTCAGATGCATCAGAAATTTTGCGGATTGGACAATCCGTTCGCGAGATGTGGCAGTTTGTAGGTGAGAAACGCTTGAGAAACTCAAAATTTTCGCAGTTCTGATGCTCGAAACGAATAACTAGAACGGCCTAGGGGAAGAGTACGCATACCGTTGTAATCGGGCGAGTTTCGACCTTCAGATGCAACAGAAATTTTGCGGATTGGTCAATCCTTTCGCGAGATATGCAAGTTTGGAAGTAAGAAACGCTTCAGAAACTCAAAATTTTCGCAGTTCTGATGCTCGAAACGAATAACTAGAGCGGCCTAGGGGAAAAGTACGCATACCGTTGTAATCGGGCGAGTTTATTCTTTGAGATGCAACAGAAATTTTGCGGATTGGTCAATCCGTTCGCGAGATATGGCAGTTTGGAGGTAAGAAACGCTTGAGAATCTCAAAATTTTGGCGGTTCTGATGCTCGAAACGAATGACAAGAACGGCCTAGGGGAAAAGTACGCATACCGTTGTAATCGGGCGAGTTTCTACCTTCAGATGCAACAGAAATTTTGCGGATTGGTCAATCCGTTCGCGAGATATGGCAGTTTGTAGGTAAGAAACGCTTGAGAAACTCAACATTTTCGCAGTTCTGATGCTCGAAACGAATAACTAGAACGGCCTAGGGGAAATGTACGCATACCGTTGTAATCGGGCGCGTTTCGACCTTCAGATGCAACAGAAATTTTGAGGATTGGTCAATCCGTTCGCGAGATATGGCAGTTTGGATGTAAGAAACGCTTGAGAAACTCAAAATTTTCGCGGTTCTGATGCTCGAAACGAATAACAAGAACGGCCTAGGGGAAAAGTACGCACACCGTTGTAATCGGGCGAGTTTCTACTTTCAGATGCAACAGAAATTTTGCGGATTGGTCAATCCGTTCACGAGGTGTGGCAGTTTGTAGGTGAGAAACGCTTGAGAAACTCAAAATTTACGCAGTTCTGATGCACGAAACGAATAACTAGAACGGCCTAGGGGAAAAGTACGCATACCGTTGTAATCGGGCGAGTTTCTACTTTCAGATGCAACAGAAATTTTGCGGATTGGTCAATCCGTTCACGAGATATGGCAGTTTGGAGGTAAGCAACGCTTGAGAAACTCAAAATTTTCGCAGTTCTGTTGCTCGAAACGAATAACTAGAACGGGCTAGGGGAAAAGTACGCATACAGTTGTAATCGGGCGGGTTTCTACTTTCAGATGCATCAGAAATTTTGCTGATTGGACAATCCGTTCGCGAGATGTGGCAGTTTGTAGGTGAGAAACGCTTGAGAAACTCAAAATTTTTGCAGTTCTGATGCTCGAAACGAATAACTAGGGCGGCCTAGGGGAAAAGTACGCATACCGTTGTAATCGGGCGAGTTTCTACTTTCAGATGCATCAGAAATTTTGCGGATTGGACAATCCGTTCGCGAGATGTGGCAGTTTGTACGTGAGAAACGCTTGAGAAACTCAAAATTTTCGCAGTTCTGATGCTCGAAACGAATAACTAGAACGGCCTAGGGGAAAAGTACGCATACCGTTGTAATCGGGCGAGTTTCTACTTTCAGATGCAACAGAAATTTTGCGGATTGGTCAATCCGTTCGCGAGATATGGCAGTTTGGAGGTAAGAAACGCTTGAGAAACTCAAAATTTTCGCAGTTCTGATGCTCGAAACTAATATCTAGAACGGCCTAGGGGAAAAGTACGCATACCGTTGTAATCGGGCGAGTTTCGACCTTCAGATGCAACAGAAATTTTGCGGATTGGTCAATCCTTTCGCGAGATATGGCAGTTTGGAAGTAAGAAACGCTTGAGAAACTCAAAATTTTCGCAGTTCTGATGCTCGAAACGAATAACTAGAACGGCCTAGGGGAAAAGTACCCATACCGTTGTAATCGGGCGAGTTTATTCTTTGAGATGCAACAGAAATTTTGCGGATTGGTCAATCCGTTCGCGAGATATGGCAGTTTGGAGGTAAGAAACGCTTGAGAAACTCAAAATTTTCGCGGTTCTGATGCTCGAAACGAATAACAAGAACGGCCTAGGGGAAAAGTACGCATACCGTTGTAATCGGGCGAGTTTCTACTTTCAGATGCAACAGAAATTTTGCGGATTGGTCAATCCGTTCGCGAGATGTGGCAGTTTGTAGGTGAGAAACGCTTGAGAAACTCAAAATTTTCGCAGTTCTGATGCTTGAAACGAATAACTAGAACGGCCTAGGGGAAAAGTACGCATACCGTTGTGATCGGGCGAGTTTCTACCTTCAGATGCAACAGAAATTTTGCGGATTGGTCAATCCGTTCGCGAGATATGGCATTTTGTAGGTAAGAAACGCTTGAGAAACTCAACATTTTCGCAGTTCTGATGCTCGAAACGAATAACTAGAACGGCCTAGGGGAAAAGTACGCATACCGTTGTAATCGGGCGAGTTTCTACTTTCAGATGCATCAGAAATTTTGCGGATTGGTCAATCCGTTCGCGAGATATGGCAGTTTGGAGGTAAGAAACGCTTGAGAAACTCAAAATTTTCGCAGTTCTGATGCTCGAAACGAATAACTAGAACGGACTAGGGGAAAAGTACGCATGCCGTTGTAATCGGGCGAGTTTCTACTTTCAGATGCAACAGAAATTTTGCGGATTGGTCAATCCGTTCGCGAGATATGGCAGTTTGGAGGTAAGCAACGCTTGAGAAACTCAAAATTTTCGCAGTTCTGTTGCTCGAAACGAATAACTAGAACGGCCTTGGGGAAAAGTACGCATAGTGTTGTAATCGGGCGAGTTTCTACTTTCAGATGCATCAGAAATTTTGCGGATTGGTCAATCCGTTCGCGTGATATGGCAGTTTGGAGGTAAGATACGCTCGAGAAACTCAAAATTTTCGCAGTTCTGATGCTCGAAACGAATAACTAGAACGGACTAGGGGAAAAGTACGCATACCGTTGTAATCGGGCGAGTTTCTACTTTCAGATGCAACAGAAATTTTGCGGATTGGTCAATCCGTTCGCGAGATATGGCAGTTTGGAGGTAAGAAACGCTTGAGAAACTCAAAATTTTCGCAGTTCTGATGCTCGAAACGAATAACTAGAACGGACTAGGGGAAAAGTACGCATACTGTTGTAATCGGGCGAGTTTCTACTTTCAGATGCATCAGAAATTTTGCGGATTGGACAATCCGTTCGCGAGATGTGGCAGTTTGTACGTGAGAAACGCTTGAGAAACTCAAAATTTTCGCAGTTCTGATGCTCGAAACGAATAACTAGAACGGCCTAGGGGAAAAGTACCCATACCGTTGTAATCGGGCGAGTTTATTCTTTGAGATGCAACAGAAATTTTGCGGATTGGTCAATCCGTTCGCGAGATATGGCAGTTTGGAGGTAAGAAACGCTTGAGAAACTCAAAATTTTCGCGGTTCTGATGCTCGAAACGAATAACAAGAACCGCCTAGGGGAAAAGTACGCATACCGTTGTAATCGGGCGAGTTTCTACTTTCAGATGCAACAGAAATTTTGCGGATTGGTCAATCCGTTCGCGAGATGTGGCAGTTTGTAGGTGAGAAACAATTGAGAAACTCAAAATTTTCGCAGTTCTGATGCTCGAAACGAATAACTAGAACGGCCTAGGGGAAAAGTACGCATACCGTTGTAATCGGGCGAGTTTCTACTTTCAGATGCAACAGAAATTTTGCGGATTGGTCAATCCGTTCGCGAGATATGGCAGTTTGGAGGTAAGAAACGCTTGAGAAACTCAAAATTTTCGCAGTTCTGATGCTCGAAACTAATATCTAGAACGGCCTAGGGGAAAAGTACGCATACCGTTGTAATCGGGCGAGTTTCGACCTTCAGATGCAACAGAAATTTTGCGGATTGGTCAATCCGTTCGCGAGATATGGCAGTTTGGAAGTAAGAAACGCTTGAGAATCTCAAAATTTTCGCAGTTCTGATGCTCGAAACGAATAACTAGAACGGCCTAGGGGAAAAGTACCCATACCGTTGTAATCGGGCGAGTTTATTCTTTGAGATGCAACAGAAATTTTGCGGATTGGTCAATCCGTTCGCGAGATGTGGCAGTTTGTAGGTGAGAAAC
>NW_027479729.1:0-72178 GCF_051014685.1 Ptiloglossa arizonensis
TATACGTTATACGTAATTGTTATAGGTTATACGTAATACGTTATACGTTATACGTTATACGTTATACGTTCTACGGTCTACGTTATACGTTATACGTATACTTTATTCGTTATACGTTATACGTTATACGTTATACGTTAAACGTTATACGTTATACGTTATACTTATACGTTATACGTTATACGTATTACGTTATACGTTATACGTTATACGTTATACGTTATACGTTCTACGTTCTACGTTCTACGTTATACGTTATACGTTATACGTTATACGTTATACGTTATACGTTATACGTTACACGTTATACGTTATACGTTATACGTTTTACGTTATACGTTATACGTTATACGTTATACGTTATACGTTATACGTTATACGTTATTCAGCATAAGTTCTAGGATATGCGTTTTACATTATATGTTATACGTTATACGTTAAACGTTATACGTTATACGATATACGTTATACGCTATACGTTAGACGTTATACGTTACACGTTATACGTTATACGGTATACGTTAGACGTTATACGTTACACGTTATACGTTATGCGTTATACGTTATACGTTATACTTTATACGGTATACGTTATACGTTACACGTTATACGTTATACGTTATACGTTATACGTTATACGTTATAGGTTATACGTTATACGTTATACGTTATACATTATACGTTGTACGTTATACGTTATACGTTATACGTTATACGTTATACGGTATACGTTATACGTTATACGTTATACGTTATACGTTATACGTTATACGTTATACGTTATACGTTATACGTTATACGTTATACGTTATACGTTACACGTTATACGTTATACGTTATACGTTATACGTTATACGTTATACGTTATACGTTATACGTTATACGTTATACGTTATACGTTATACGTTATACGTTATACGTTATACGTTATACGTTATACGTTAAAAGTTATACGTTATACGTTATACATTATACGTTATACGGCATAAGTTCTAGGATATGCGTTATAGATTATATGTTATACGTTATACGTAATACGTTATACGTTATACGTTATACGTTACACGGTATACGTTATACGTTATCCGTTATACGTTATACGTTATACGTTATACGTTATACGTATTACGTTATACGTTATACGTTATACGTTATACGTTATACGTTATACTGTATACGGTATACGTTATACGTTACACGTTATACGTTATACGTTATACGTTATACGTTATACGTTATACGTTATACGTTATACGTTATACGTTATACGTTATTCAGCATAAGTCCTAGGATATGCGTTATACATTATATGTTATACGTTATACGTTAAACGTTATACGTTATACGATATACGTTATACGCTATACGTTATACGTCATACGTTACACGTTATACGATATACGGTATACGTTATACGTTATACGTTATACGTTATACGTTATGCTTTATACGTTATACGTTATACGTTATACGTATTACGTTATAGCTTATACGTTATACGTTATAGGTTATACGTTATACGTTATACGTTATACATTATACGTTGTACGTTATACGTTATACGTTATACGTTATACGTTATACGATATACGTTACGCGTTACACTTTGTACGTTATACATTATACGTTATACGTTATACGTTACACGTTACACGTTACACGTTATACGTTATACGATATACGTTATACGTTCCACGTTACACGTTATACGTTATACGTTATACGTTATTCGTTATACGTTATACGTTATACGTTATACGTTATACGTTATACGTTATACGTTATACGTTATACGTTATACGTTATACGTTATACGTTATACGTTATACGCTATACGTTATACGTTATACGTTATACGTTATACGTTATACGTTATACGTTATACGTTATACGTTATACTTTATACGGTATACGTTATACGTTATACGTTATACGTTATACGTTATACGTTATGCGTTATACGTTATACGTTATACGTTATACGTTATACGTTATACGTTATACGTTATACGTTATACGTTATACGTAATACGTTATTTGTTATAGGTTATACATTATACGTTATACGTTATACGTTATACGTTATACGTTATACGTTATACGTTATACGTTATACGTTATACGTTATACGTTATACGTTATACGTTCTACGGTCTACGTTATACGTTATACGTTATACGTTATACGTTATACGTTATATGTTATACGTTATACGTTAAACGTTATACGTTATACGTTATACGTTATACGTTATACGTTATACGTATTACGTTATACGTTATACGTTATACGTTATACGTTATACGTTCTACGTTCTACGTTCTACGTTATACGTTATACGATATACGTTATACGTTATACGTTATACGTTATACGTTACACGTTATACGTTATACGTTATACGTTATACGTTATACGTTATACGTTATACGTTATACGTTATTCAGCATAAGTCCTAGGATATGCGTTATACATTATATGTTATACGTTATACGTTAAACGTTATACGTTATACGATATACGTTATACGCTATACGTTATACGTCATACGTTACACGTTATACGATATACGGTATACGTTATACGTTATACGTTATACGTTATACGTTATGCTTTATACGTTATACGTTATACGTTATACGTATTACGTTATAGCTTATACGTTATACGTTATAGGTTATACGTTATACGTTATACGTTATACATTATACGTTGTACGTTATACGTTATACGTTATACGTTATACGTTATACGATATACGTTATACGTTATATGTTATAGGTTATACGTAATACGTTATACGTTATACGTTATACGTTATACGTTATACGTTATACGTTCTACGTTATACGTTATACGTTCTACGTTATACGTTATACGTTATACGTTATACGTTATACGTTATACGTTATACGCTATACGTTATACGTTCTACGTTCTACGTTATACGTTATACGTTATACGTTATACGTTATACGTTATACGTTATGCGTTATACGTTATACGTTATACGTTATACGTTATACGTTATAGGTTATACGTATTACGTTATACGTTATACGTTATACGTTAAAAGTTATACATTATACGTTATACGTTATACGTTATACGTTATGCGTTATACGTTATACGTTACACGTTATACGTTATACGTTATACGTTATACGTTATACGTTATACGTTATACGTTATACGTTATACGTTATACGTTATGCGATATACGTTAAACGGTATACGTTATACGTTATACGTTGTACGTTATACGTTATACGTTATACGTTATACGTTATACGTTATACGTTATACGTTATACTTTATACGGTATACGGCATAAGTTCTAGGATATGCGTTATGGATTATATGTTATACGTTATACGTAATACGTTATACGTTATACGTTATACGTTACACGGTATACGTTATACGTTATCCGTTATACGTTATACGTTATACGTTATACGTTATACGTATTACGTTATACGTTATACGTTATACGTTATACTTTATACGTTATACTTTATACGGTATACGTTATACGTTACAGGTTATACGTTATACGTTATACGTTATACGTTATACGTTATACGTTATACGTTATACGTTATACGTTATACGTTATTCAGCATAAGTCCTAGGATATGCGTTATACATTATATGTTATACGTTATACGTTAAACGTTATACGTTATACGATATACGTTATACGCTATACGTTATACGTCATACGTTACACGTTATACGTTATACGGTATACGTTATACGTTATACGTTATACGTTATACGTTATGCTTTATACGTTATACGTTATACGTTATACGTATTACGTTATAGCTTATACGTTATACGTTATAGGTTATACGTTATACGTTATACGTTATACATTATACGTTGTACGTTATACGTTATACGTTATACGTTATACGTTATACGATATACGTTATACGTTATATGTTATAGGTTATACGTAATACGTTATACGTTATACGTCATACGTTATACGTTATACGTTCTACGTTATACGTTATACGTTCTACGTTATACGTTATACGTTATACGTTATACGTTATACGTTATACGTTATACGTTATACGTTATACGTTATACGTTATACGTTATACGTTATACGTTATACGTTATACGTTATACGTTATACGTTATACGCTATACGTTATACGTTATACGTTATACGTTATACGTTATACGTTATACGCTATACGTTATACGTTCTACGTTATACGTTATACGTTATACGTTATACGTTATACGTTATACGTTATACGTTATACGTTATACGTTATACGTTATACGTTATACGTTATACGTTATACGTAATACGTTATTTGTTATAGGTTATACGTTATACGTTATACGTTATACGTTATACGTTATACGTTATACGTTATACGTTATACGTTATACGTTATACGTTATACGTTATGCGATATACGTTAAACGGTATACGTTATACGTTATACGTTGTACGTTATACGTTATACGTTATACGTTATACGTTATACGTTATACGTTATACGTTATACTTTATACGGTATACGTTATACGTTACACGTTATACGTTATACGTTATACGTTATACGTTATACGTTATACGTTATACGTTATACGTTATACGTTATACGTTATACGTTATACGTTATACATTATACGGTATACGTTATACGTTATACGTTATACGTTATACGTTATACGTTATACGTTATACGTTATACGTTATACGTTATACGTTATACGTTATACGCTATACGTTATACGTTATACGTTATACGTTATACGTTATACGTTATTCAGCATAAGTCCTAGGATATGCGTTATACATTATATGTTATACGTTATACGTTAAACGTTATACGTTATACGATATACGTTATACGCTATACGTTATACGTCATACGTTACACGTTATACGTTATACGGTATACGTTATACGTTATACGTTATACGTTATACGTTATGCTTTATACGTTATACGTTATACGTTATACGTATTACGTTATAGCTTATACGTTATACGTTATAGGTTATACGTTATACGTTATACGTTATACGTTATACGTTATACGTTATACGTTATACGTTATACGTTATACGTTATACGTTATACGTTATACGTTAAAAGTTATACGTTATACGTTATACATTATACGTTATACGGCATAAGTTCTAGGATATGCGTTATAGATTATATGTTATACGTTATACGTAATACGTTATACGTTATACGTTATACGTTACACGGTATACGTTATACGTTATCCGTTATACGTTATACGTTATACGTTATACGTTATACGTTATACGTATTACGTTATACGTTATACGTTATACGTTATACGTTATACGTTATACGTTATACTTTATACGGTATACGTTATACGTTACACGTTATACGTTATACGTTATACGTTATACGTTATACGTTATACGTTATACGTTATACGTTATTCAGCATAAGTCCTAGGATATGCGTTATACATTATATGTTATACGTTATACGTTAAACGTTATACGTTATACGTTATACGATATACGTTATACGCTATACGTTATACGTCATACGTTACACGTTATACGTTATACGGTATACGTTATACGTTATACGTTATACGTTATACGTTATACGTTATACGTTATGCTTTATACGTTATACGTTATACGTTATACGTATTACGTTATAGCTTATACGTTATACGTTATAGGTTATACGTTATACGTTATACGTTATACGTTATACGTTATACGTTATACGTTATACGTTATACGTTATACGTTATACGTTAAAAGTTATACGTTATACGTTATACATTATACGTTATACGGCATAAGTTCTAGGATATGCGTTATAGATTATATGTTATACGTTATACGTAATACGTTATACGTTATACGTTATACGTTACACGGTATACGTTATACGTTATCCGTTATACGTTATACGTTATACGTTATACGTTATACGTATTACGTTATACGTTATACGTTATACGTTATACGTTATACGTTATACGTTATACGTTATACGTTATACGTTATACGTTATACGTTATACGTTATTCAGCATAAGTCCTAGGATATGCGTTATACATTATATGTTATACGTTATACGTTAAACGTTATACGTTATACGATATACGTTATACGCTATACGTTATACGTAATACGTTACACGTTATACGTTATACGGTATACGTTATACGTTATACGTTATACGTTATACGTTATGCTTTATACGTTATACGTTATACGTTATACGTATTACGTTATAGCTTATACGTTATACGTTATAGGTTATACGTTATACGTTATACGTTATACATTATACGCTGTACGTTATACGTTATACGTTATACGTTATACGTTATACGATATACGTTATACGTTATATGTTATAGGTTATACGTAATACGTTATACGTTATACGTAATACGTTATACGTTATACGTTATACGTTATACGTTATACGTTATACGTTATACGTTATACGTTATACGTTATACGTTATACGTTATACGTTATACGTTATACGTTATACGTTATACGTTATACGTTATACGTTATACGTTATACGTTATACGTTATACGTTATACGTTATACGTTATACGTTATACGTTATACGTTATACGTTATACGTTATACGTTATACGCTATACGTTATACGTTATACGCTATACGTTATACGTTCTACGTTCTACGTTATACGTTATACGTTATACGTTATACGTTATACGTTATACGTTAAACGTTATACGTTATACGTTATACGTTATACGTTATACGTTATACGTTATACGTTATACGTTATACGTATTACGTTATAGGTTATACGTTATACGTTATAGGTTATAAGTTATACGTTATACGTTATACATTATACGTTATACGGCATAAGTTCTAGGATATGCGTTATAGATTATATGTTATACGTTATACGTAATACGTTATACGTTATACGTTATACGTTACACGGTATACGTTATACGTTATCCGTTATACGTTATACGTTATACGTTATACGTTATACGTATTACGTTATACGTTATACGTTATACGTTATACGTTATACGTTATACTTTATACGGTATACGTTATACGTTACACGTTATACGTTATACGTTATACGTTATACGTTATACGTTATACGTTATACGTTATACGTTATTCAGCATAAGTCCTAGGATATGCGTTATACATTATATGTTATACGTTATACGTTAAACGTTATACGTTATACGATATACGTTATACGCTATACGTTATACGTCATACGTTACACGTTATACGTTATACGGTATACGTTATACGTTATACGTTATACGTTATACGTTATGCTTTATACGTTATACGTTATACGTTATACGTATTACGTTATAGCTTATACGTTATACGTTATAGGTTATACGTTATACGTTATACGTTATACATTATACGTTGTACGTTATACGTTATACGTTATACGTTATACGTTATACGATATACGTTATACGTTATATGTTATAGGTTATACGTAATACGTTATACGTTATACGTTATACGTTATACGTTATACGTTCTACGTTATACGTTATACGTTCTACGTTATACGTTATACGTTATACGTTATACGTTATACGTTATACGTTATACGTTATACGTTATACGTTATACGTTATACGTTATACGTTATACGTTATACGTTATACGTTATACGTTATACGTTATACGTTACACGTTATACGTTATACGTTATACGCTATACGTTATACGTTATACGTTATACGTTATACGTTATACGTTATACGCTATACGTTATACGTTCTACGTTCTACGTTATACGTTATACGTTATACGTTATACGTTATACGTTATACGCTATACGTTATACGTTATACGTTATACGTTATACGTTATACGTTATACGCTATACGTTATACGTTCTACGTTCTACGTTATACGTTATACGTTATACGTTATACGTTATACGTTATACGTTAAACGTTATACGTTATACGTTATACGTTATACGTTATACGTTATACGTTATACGTTATACGTTATACGTATTACGTTATAGGTTATACGTTATACGTTATAGGTTATAAGTTATACGTTATACGTTATACATTATACGTTATACGGCATAAGTTCTAGGATATGCGTTATAGATTATATGTTATACGTTATACGTAATACGTTATACGTTATACGTTATACGTTACACGGTATACGTTATACGTTATCCGTTATACGTTATACGTTATACGTTATACGTTATACGTATTACGTTATACGTTATACGTTATACGTTATACGTTATACGTTATACTTTATACGGTATACGTTATACGTTACACGTTATACGTTATACGTTATACGTTATACGTTATACGTTATACGTTATACGTTATACGTTATTCAGCATAAGTCCTAGGATATGCGTTATACATTATATGTTATACGTTATACGTTAAACGTTATACGTTATACGATATACGTTATACGCTATACGTTATACGTCATACGTTACACGTTATACGTTACACGGTATACGTTATACGTTATACGTTATACGATATACGTTATACGTTATATGTTATAGGTTATACGTAATACGTTATACGTTATACGTTATACGTTATACGTTATACGTTCTACGTTATACGTTATACGTTCTACGTTATACGTTATACGTTATACGTTATACGTTATACGTTATACGTTATACGTTATACGTTATACGTTATACGTTATACGTTATACGTTATACGTTATACGTTATACGTTATACGTTACACGTTATACGTTACACGTTATACGCTATACGTTATACGCTATACGTTATACGTTATACGTTATACGTTATACGTTATACGTTATACGTTATACGTTATACGTTATACGTTATACGTTATACGTTATACGTTATACGTTATACGTTATACGTTATACGTTATACGTTATACGTTATACGTTATACGTTATACGTATTACGTTATAGGTTATACGTTATACGTTATAGGTTATAAGTTATACGTTATACGTTATACATTATACGTTGTACGTTATACGTTATACGTTATACGTTATACGTTATACGATATACGTTATACGTTATACGTTATACGTTATACGTTATACGTTATACGTTATACGTTATACGTTATACGTTATACGTTATACGTTATACGTTACACGTTATACGTTACACGTTATACGTTATACGTTATACGTTATACGTTATACGTTATACGTTATACGTTATACGTTATACGTTATACGTTATACGTTAAAAGTTATACGTTATACGTTATACATTATACGTTATACGGCATAAGTTCTAGGATATGCGTTATAGATTATATGTTATACGTTATACGTAATACGTTATACGTTATACGTTATACGTTACACGGTATAGGTTATACGTTATCCGTTGTACGTTATACGTTATACGTTATACGTTATACGTATTACGTTATACGTTATACGTTATACGTTATACGTTATACGTTATACTTTATACGGTATACGTTATACGTTACACGTTATACGTTATACGTTATACGTTATACGTTATACGTTATACGTTATACGTTATACGTTATACGTTATTCAGCATAAGTCCTAGGATATGCGTTATACATTATATGTTATACGTTATACGTTAAACGTTATACGTTATACGATATACGTTATACGCTATACGTTATACGTCATACGTTACACGTTATACGTTATACGGTATACGTTATACGTTATACGTTATACGTTATACGTTATACGTTATGCTTTATACGTTATACGTTATACGTTATACGTATTACGTTATAGCTTATACGTTATACGTTATAGGTTATACGTTATACGTTATACGTTATACGTTATACATTATACGTTGTACGTTATACGTTATACGTTATACGTTATACGTTATACGATATACGTTATACGTTATATGTTATAGGTTATACGTAATACGTTATACGTTATACGTTATACGTTATACGTTATACGTTATACGTTCTACGTTATACGTTATACGTTCTACGTTATACGTTATACGTTATACGTTATACGTTATACGTTATACGTTATACATTATACGTTGTACGTTATACGTTATACGTTATACGTTATACGTTATACGATATACGTTATACGTTATATGTTATAGGTTATACGTAATACGTTATACGTTATACGTTATACGTTATACGTTATACGTTATACGTTCTACGTTATACGTTATACGTTATACGTTATACGTTATACGTTATACGTTATACGTTATACGTTATACGTTATACGTTATACGTTATACGTTATACGTTATACGATATACGTTACGCGTTACACTTTGTACGTTATACATTATACGTTATACGTTATACGTTACACGTTACACGTTACACGTTATACGTTATACGATATACGTTATACGTTCCACGTTACACGTTATACGTTATACGTTATACGTTATTCGTTATACGTTATACGTTATACGTTATACGTTATACGTTATACGTTATACGTTATACGTTATACGTTATACGTTATACGTTATACGTTATACGTTATACGCTATACGTTATACGTTATACGTTATACGTTATACGTTATACGTTATACGTTATACGTTATACGTTATACTTTATACGGTATACGTTATACGTTATACGTTATACGTTATACGTTATACGTTATGCGTTATACGTTATACGTTATACGTTATACGTTATACGTTATACGTTATACGTTATACGTTATACGTTATACGTAATACGTTATTTGTTATAGGTTATACATTATACGTTATACGTTATACGTTATACGTTATACGTTATACGTTATACGTTATACGTTATACGTTATACGTTATACGTTATACGTTCTACGGTCTACGTTATACGTTATACGTTATACGTTATACGTTATACGTTATATGTTATACGTTATACGTTAAACGTTATACGTTATACGTTATACGTTATACGTTATACGTTATACGTATTACGTTATACGTTATACGTTATACGTTATACGTTATACGTTCTACGTTCTACGTTCTACGTTATACGTTATACGATATACGTTATACGTTATACGTTATACGTTATACGTTACACGTTATACGTTATACGTTATACGTTATACGTTATACGTTATACGTTATACGTTATACGTTATTCAGCATAAGTCCTAGGATATGCGTTATACATTATATGTTATACGTTATACGTTAAACGTTATACGTTATACGATATACGTTATACGCTATACGTTATACGTCATACGTTACACGTTATACGATATACGGTATACGTTATACGTTATACGTTATACGTTATACGTTATGCTTTATACGTTATACGTTATACGTTATACGTATTACGTTATAGCTTATACGTTATACGTTATAGGTTATACGTTATACGTTATACGTTATACATTATACGTTGTACGTTATACGTTATACGTTATACGTTATACGTTATACGATATACGTTATACGTTATATGTTATAGGTTATACGTAATACGTTATACGTTATACGTTATACGTTATACGTTATACGTTATACGTTCTACGTTATACGTTATACGTTCTACGTTATACGTTATACGTTATACGTTATACGTTATACGTTATACGTTATACGCTATACGTTATACGTTCTACGTTCTACGTTATACGTTATACGTTATACGTTATACGTTATACGTTATACGTTATGCGTTATACGTTATACGTTATACGTTATACGTTATACGTTATAGGTTATACGTATTACGTTATACGTTATACGTTATACGTTAAAAGTTATACATTATACGTTATACGTTATACGTTATACGTTATGCGTTATACGTTATACGTTACACGTTATACGTTATACGTTATACGTTATACGTTATACGTTATACGTTATACGTTATACGTTATACGTTATACGTTATGCGATATACGTTAAACGGTATACGTTATACGTTATACGTTGTACGTTATACGTTATACGTTATACGTTATACGTTATACGTTATACGTTATACGTTATACTTTATACGGTATACGGCATAAGTTCTAGGATATGCGTTATGGATTATATGTTATACGTTATACGTAATACGTTATACGTTATACGTTATACGTTACACGGTATACGTTATACGTTATCCGTTATACGTTATACGTTATACGTTATACGTTATACGTATTACGTTATACGTTATACGTTATACGTTATACTTTATACGTTATACTTTATACGGTATACGTTATACGTTACAGGTTATACGTTATACGTTATACGTTATACGTTATACGTTATACGTTATACGTTATACGTTATACGTTATACGTTATTCAGCATAAGTCCTAGGATATGCGTTATACATTATATGTTATACGTTATACGTTAAACGTTATACGTTATACGATATACGTTATACGCTATACGTTATACGTCATACGTTACACGTTATACGTTATACGGTATACGTTATACGTTATACGTTATACGTTATACGTTATGCTTTATACGTTATACGTTATACGTTATACGTATTACGTTATAGCTTATACGTTATACGTTATAGGTTATACGTTATACGTTATACGTTATACATTATACGTTGTACGTTATACGTTATACGTTATACGTTATACGTTATACGATATACGTTATACGTTATATGTTATAGGTTATACGTAATACGTTATACGTTATACGTCATACGTTATACGTTATACGTTCTACGTTATACGTTATACGTTCTACGTTATACGTTATACGTTATACGTTATACGTTATACGTTATACGTTATACGTTATACGTTATACGTTATACGTTATACGTTATACGTTATACGTTATACGTTATACGTTATACGTTATACGTTATACGCTATACGTTATACGTTATACGTTATACGTTATACGTTATACGTTATACGCTATACGTTATACGTTCTACGTTATACGTTATACGTTATACGTTATACGTTATACGTTATACGTTATACGTTATACGTTATACGTTATACGTTATACGTTATACGTTATACGTTATACGTAATACGTTATTTGTTATAGGTTATACGTTATACGTTATACGTTATACGTTATACGTTATACGTTATACGTTATACGTTATACGTTATACGTTATACGTTATACGTTATGCGATATACGTTAAACGGTATACGTTATACGTTATACGTTGTACGTTATACGTTATACGTTATACGTTATACGTTATACGTTATACGTTATACGTTATACTTTATACGGTATACGTTATACGTTACACGTTATACGTTATACGTTATACGTTATACGTTATACGTTATACGTTATACGTTATACGTTATACGTTATACGTTATACGTTATACGTTATACATTATACGGTATACGTTATACGTTATACGTTATACGTTATACGTTATACGTTATACGTTATACGTTATACGTTATACGTTATACGTTATACGTTATACGCTATACGTTATACGTTATACGTTATACGTTATACGTTATACGTTATTCAGCATAAGTCCTAGGATATGCGTTATACATTATATGTTATACGTTATACGTTAAACGTTATACGTTATACGATATACGTTATACGCTATACGTTATACGTCATACGTTACACGTTATACGTTATACGGTATACGTTATACGTTATACGTTATACGTTATACGTTATGCTTTATACGTTATACGTTATACGTTATACGTATTACGTTATAGCTTATACGTTATACGTTATAGGTTATACGTTATACGTTATACGTTATACGTTATACGTTATACGTTATACGTTATACGTTATACGTTATACGTTATACGTTATACGTTATACGTTAAAAGTTATACGTTATACGTTATACATTATACGTTATACGGCATAAGTTCTAGGATATGCGTTATAGATTATATGTTATACGTTATACGTAATACGTTATACGTTATACGTTATACGTTACACGGTATACGTTATACGTTATCCGTTATACGTTATACGTTATACGTTATACGTTATACGTTATACGTATTACGTTATACGTTATACGTTATACGTTATACGTTATACGTTATACGTTATACTTTATACGGTATACGTTATACGTTACACGTTATACGTTATACGTTATACGTTATACGTTATACGTTATACGTTATACGTTATACGTTATTCAGCATAAGTCCTAGGATATGCGTTATACATTATATGTTATACGTTATACGTTAAACGTTATACGTTATACGTTATACGATATACGTTATACGCTATACGTTATACGTCATACGTTACACGTTATACGTTATACGGTATACGTTATACGTTATACGTTATACGTTATACGTTATACGTTATACGTTATGCTTTATACGTTATACGTTATACGTTATACGTATTACGTTATAGCTTATACGTTATACGTTATAGGTTATACGTTATACGTTATACGTTATACGTTATACGTTATACGTTATACGTTATACGTTATACGTTATACGTTATACGTTAAAAGTTATACGTTATACGTTATACATTATACGTTATACGGCATAAGTTCTAGGATATGCGTTATAGATTATATGTTATACGTTATACGTAATACGTTATACGTTATACGTTATACGTTACACGGTATACGTTATACGTTATCCGTTATACGTTATACGTTATACGTTATACGTTATACGTATTACGTTATACGTTATACGTTATACGTTATACGTTATACGTTATACGTTATACGTTATACGTTATACGTTATACGTTATACGTTATACGTTATTCAGCATAAGTCCTAGGATATGCGTTATACATTATATGTTATACGTTATACGTTAAACGTTATACGTTATACGATATACGTTATACGCTATACGTTATACGTAATACGTTACACGTTATACGTTATACGGTATACGTTATACGTTATACGTTATACGTTATACGTTATGCTTTATACGTTATACGTTATACGTTATACGTATTACGTTATAGCTTATACGTTATACGTTATAGGTTATACGTTATACGTTATACGTTATACATTATACGCTGTACGTTATACGTTATACGTTATACGTTATACGTTATACGATATACGTTATACGTTATATGTTATAGGTTATACGTAATACGTTATACGTTATACGTAATACGTTATACGTTATACGTTATACGTTATACGTTATACGTTATACGTTATACGTTATACGTTATACGTTATACGTTATACGTTATACGTTATACGTTATACGTTATACGTTATACGTTATACGTTATACGTTATACGTTATACGTTATACGTTATACGTTATACGTTATACGTTATACGTTATACGTTATACGTTATACGTTATACGTTATACGTTATACGCTATACGTTATACGTTATACGCTATACGTTATACGTTCTACGTTCTACGTTATACGTTATACGTTATACGTTATACGTTATACGTTATACGTTAAACGTTATACGTTATACGTTATACGTTATACGTTATACGTTATACGTTATACGTTATACGTTATACGTATTACGTTATAGGTTATACGTTATACGTTATAGGTTATAAGTTATACGTTATACGTTATACATTATACGTTATACGGCATAAGTTCTAGGATATGCGTTATAGATTATATGTTATACGTTATACGTAATACGTTATACGTTATACGTTATACGTTACACGGTATACGTTATACGTTATCCGTTATACGTTATACGTTATACGTTATACGTTATACGTATTACGTTATACGTTATACGTTATACGTTATACGTTATACGTTATACTTTATACGGTATACGTTATACGTTACACGTTATACGTTATACGTTATACGTTATACGTTATACGTTATACGTTATACGTTATACGTTATTCAGCATAAGTCCTAGGATATGCGTTATACATTATATGTTATACGTTATACGTTAAACGTTATACGTTATACGATATACGTTATACGCTATACGTTATACGTCATACGTTACACGTTATACGTTATACGGTATACGTTATACGTTATACGTTATACGTTATACGTTATGCTTTATACGTTATACGTTATACGTTATACGTATTACGTTATAGCTTATACGTTATACGTTATAGGTTATACGTTATACGTTATACGTTATACATTATACGTTGTACGTTA
This sequence comes from Ptiloglossa arizonensis, assembly GCF_051014685.1. Classification (NCBI taxonomy): domain Eukaryota; kingdom Metazoa; phylum Arthropoda; class Insecta; order Hymenoptera; family Colletidae; genus Ptiloglossa; species Ptiloglossa arizonensis. Next base: position 16,191 of record NW_027479729.1, read on the forward strand.
TACGTTATACGTTATACGTTATACGTTATACGATATACGTTATACGTTATATGTTATAGGTTATACGTAATACGTTATACGTTATACGTTATACGTTATACGTTATACGTTCTACGTTATACGTTATACGTTCTACGTTATACGTTATACGTTATACGTTATACGTTATACGTTATACGTTATACGTTATACGTTATACGTTATACGTTATACGTTATACGTTATACGTTATACGTTATACGTTATACGTTATACGTTATACGTTACACGTTATACGTTATACGTTATACGCTATACGTTATACGTTATACGTTATACGTTATACGTTATACGTTATACGCTATACGTTATACGTTCTACGTTCTACGTTATACGTTATACGTTATACGTTATACGTTATACGTTATACGCTATACGTTATACGTTATACGTTATACGTTATACGTTATACGTTATACGCTATACGTTATACGTTCTACGTTCTACGTTATACGTTATACGTTATACGTTATACGTTATACGTTATACGTTAAACGTTATACGTTATACGTTATACGTTATACGTTATACGTTATACGTTATACGTTATACGTTATACGTATTACGTTATAGGTTATACGTTATACGTTATAGGTTATAAGTTATACGTTATACGTTATACATTATACGTTATACGGCATAAGTTCTAGGATATGCGTTATAGATTATATGTTATACGTTATACGTAATACGTTATACGTTATACGTTATACGTTACACGGTATACGTTATACGTTATCCGTTATACGTTATACGTTATACGTTACACGTTATACGTTACACGTTATACGTTATACGTTATACGTTATACGTTATACGTTATACGTTATACGTTATACGTTATACGTTATACGTTATACGTTAAAAGTTATACGTTATACGTTATACATTATACGTTATACGGCATAAGTTCTAGGATATGCGTTATAGATTATATGTTATACGTTATACGTAATACGTTATACGTTATACGTTATACGTTACACGGTATAGGTTATACGTTATCCGTTGTACGTTATACGTTATACGTTATACGTTATACGTATTACGTTATACGTTATACGTTATACGTTATACGTTATACGTTATACTTTATACGGTATACGTTATACGTTACACGTTATACGTTATACGTTATACGTTATACGTTATACGTTATACGTTATACGTTATACGTTATACGTTATTCAGCATAAGTCCTAGGATATGCGTTATACATTATATGTTATACGTTATACGTTAAACGTTATACGTTATACGATATACGTTATACGCTATACGTTATACGTCATACGTTACACGTTATACGTTATACGGTATACGTTATACGTTATACGTTATACGTTATACGTTATACGTTATGCTTTATACGTTATACGTTATACGTTATACGTATTACGTTATAGCTTATACGTTATACGTTATAGGTTATACGTTATACGTTATACGTTATACGTTATACATTATACGTTGTACGTTATACGTTATACGTTATACGTTATACGTTATACGATATACGTTATACGTTATATGTTATAGGTTATACGTAATACGTTATACGTTATACGTTATACGTTATACGTTATACGTTATACGTTCTACGTTATACGTTATACGTTCTACGTTATACGTTATACGTTATACGTTATACGTTATACGTTATACGTTATACATTATACGTTGTACGTTATACGTTATACGTTATACGTTATACGTTATACGATATACGTTATACGTTATATGTTATAGGTTATACGTAATACGTTATACGTTATACGTTATACGTTATACGTTATACGTTCTACGTTATACGTTATACGTTATACGTTATACGTTATACGTTATACGTTATACGTTATACGTTATACGTTATACGTTATACGTTATACGTTATACGTTATACGTTATACGTTATACGTTATACGTTATACGTTATACGTTATACGTTATACGTTATACGCTATACGTTATACGTTATACGTTATACGTTATACGTTATACGTTATACGTTATACGTTATACGTTATACGTTACACGTTATACGTTACACGTTATACGTTATACGTTATACGTAATACGTTATACGTTATACGTTATACGTTACACGGTATAGGTTATACGTTATCCGTTATACGTTATACGTTATACGTTATACGTTATACGTATTACGTTATACGTTATACGTTATACGTTATACGTTATACGTTATACGTTATACGTTATACGTTATACGTTATACGTTATACGTTATACGTTACACGTTATACGTTACACGTTATACGTTATACGTTATACGTAATACGTTATACGTTATACGTTATACGTTACACGGTATAGGTTATACGTTATCCGTTATACGTTATACGTTATACGTTATACGTTATACGTATTACGTTATACGTTATACGTTATACGTTATACGTTATACGTTATACGTTATACTTTATACGGTATACGTTATACGTTACACGTTATACGTTATACGTTATACGTTATACGTTATACGTTATACGTTATACGTTATACGTTATACGTTATACGTTATTCAGCATAAGTCCTAGGATATGCGTTATACATTATATGTTATACGTTATACGTTAAACGTTATACGTTATACGATATACGTTATACGCTATACGTTATACGTCATACGTTACACGTTATACGTTATACGTTATACGTTATACGTTATGCTTTATACGTTATACGTTATACGTTATACGTATTACGTTATAGCTTATACGTTATACGTTATAGGTTATACGTTATACGTTATACGTTATACATTATACGTTGTACGTTATACGTTATACGTTATACGTTATACGTTATACGATATACGTTATACGTTATATGTTATAGGTTATACGTAATACGTTATACGTTATACGTTATACGTTATACGTTATACGTTATACGTTCTACGTTATACGTTATACGTTCTACGTTATACGTTATACGTTATACGTTATACGTTATACGTTATACGTTATACGTTATACGTTATACGTTATACGTTACACGTTATACGTTATACGTTATACGTTATACGTTATACGTTATACGTTATACGTTATACGTTATACGTTATTCAGCATAAGTCCTAGGATATGCGTTATACATTATATGTTATACGTTATACGTTAAACGTTATACGTTATACGATATACGTTATACGCTATACGTTATACGTCATACGTTACACGTTATACGTTATACGGTATACGTTATACGTTATACGTTATACGATATACGTTATACGTTATATGTTATAGGTTATACGTAATACGTTATACGTTATACGTTATACGTTATACGTTATACGTTCTACGTTATACGTTATACGTTCTACGTTATACGTTATACGTTATACGTTATACGTTATACGTTATACGTTATACGTTATACGTTATACGTTATACGTTATACGTTATACGTTATACGTTATACGTTATACGTTATACGTTATACGTTACACGTTATACGTTACACGTTATACGCTATACGTTATACGCTATGCGTTATACGTTATACGTTATACGTTATACGTTATACGTTATACGTTATACGTTATACGTTATACGTTATACGTTATACGTTATACGTTATACGTTATACGTTATACGTTATACGTTATACGTTATACGTTATACGTTATACGTTATACGTTATACGTTATACGTATTACGTTATAGGTTATACGTTATACGTTATACGTTATAGGTTATAAGTTATACGTTATACGTTATACATTATACGTTGTACGTTATACGTTATACGTTATACGTTATACGTTATACGATATACGTTATACGTTATACGTTATACGTTATACGTTATACGTTATACGTTATACGTTATACGTTATACGTTATACGTTATACGTTATACGTTACACGTTATACGTTACACGTTATACGTTATACGTTATACGTTATACGTTATACGTTATACGTTATACGTTATACGTTATACGTTATACGTTATACGTTAAAAGTTATACGTTATACGTTATACATTATACGTTATACGGCATAAGTTCTAGGATATGCGTTATAGATTATATGTTATACGTTATACGTAATACGTTATACGTTATACGTTATACGTTACACGGTATAGGTTATACGTTATCCGTTGTACGTTATACGTTATACGTTATACGTTATACGTATTACGTTATACGTTATACGTTATACGTTATACGTTATACGTTATACTTTATACGGTATACGTTATACGTTACACGTTATACGTTATACGTTATACGTTATACGTTATACGTTATACGTTATACGTTATACGTTATACGTTATACGTTATACGTTATACGTTATACGTTATACGTTATACGTATTACGTTATAGGTTATACGTTATACGTTATAGGTTATAAGTTATACGTTATACGTTATACATTATACGTTATACGGCATAAGTTCTAGGATATGCGTTATAGATTATATGTTATACGTTATACGTAATACGTTATACGTTATACGTTATACGTTACACGGTATACGTTATACGTTATCCGTTATACGTTATACGTTATACGTTATACGTTATACGTATTACGTTATACGTTATACGTTATACGTTATACGTTATACGTTATACTTTATACGGTATACGTTATACGTTACACGTTATACGTTATACGTTATACGTTATACGTTATACGTTATACGTTATACGTTATACGTTATTCAGCATAAGTCCTAGGATATGCGTTATACATTATATGTTATACGTTATACGTTAAACGTTATACGTTATACGATATACGTTATACGCTATACGTTATACGTCATACGTTACACGTTATACGTTATACGGTATACGTTATACGTTATACGTTATACGTTATACGTTATGCTTTATACGTTATACGTTATACGTTATACGTATTACGTTATAGCTTATACGTTATACGTTATAGGTTATACGTTATACGTTATACGTTATACATTATACGTTGTACGTTATACGTTATACGTTATACGTTATACGTTATACGATATACGTTATACGTTATATGTTATAGGTTATACGTAATACGTTATACGTTATACGTTATACGTTATACGTTATACGTTCTACGTTATACGTTATACGTTCTACGTTATACGTTATACGTTATACGTTATACGTTATACGTTATACGTTATACGTTATACGTTATACGTTATACGTTATACGTTATACGTTATACGTTAAACGTTATACGTTACACGTTATACGTTATACGTTATACGCTATACGTTATACGTTATACGTTATACGTTATACGTTATACGTATTACGTTATAGGTTATACGTTATACGTTATAGGTTATAAGTTATACGTTATACGTTATACATTATACGTTGTACGTTATACGTTATACGTTGTACGTTATACGTTATACGTTATACGTTATACGTTATACGATATACGTTATACGTTATACGTTATACGTTATACGTTATACGTTATACGTTATACGTTATACGTTATACGTTATACGTTATACGTTATACGTTACACGTTATACGTTACACGTTATACGTTATACGTTATACGTTATACGTTATACGTTATACGTTATACGTTATACGTTATACGTTATACGTTAAAAGTTATACGTTATACGTTATACATTATACGTTATACGGCATAAGTTCTAGGATATGCGTTATAGATTATATGTTATACGTTATACGTAATACGTTATACGTTATACGTTATACGTTACACGGTATAGGTTATACGTTATCCGTTATACGTTATACGTTATACGTTATACGTTATACGTATTACGTTATACGTTATACGTTATACGTTATACGTTATACGTTATACTTTATAAGGTATACGTTATACGTTACACGTTATACGTTATACGTTATACGTTATACGTTATACGTTATACGTTATACGTTATACGTTATACGTTCTACGTTATACGTTATACGTTCTACGTTATACGTTATACGTTATACGTTATACGTTATACGTTATACGTTATACGTTATACGTTATACGTTATACGTTATACGTTATACGTTATACGTTATACGTTATACGTTATACGTTATACGTTATACGCTATACGTTATACGTTATACGTTATACGTTATACGTTATACGTTATACGTTATACGTTATACGTTCTACGTTCTACGTTATACGTTATACGTTATACGTTATACGTTATACGTTATACGTTATACGTTATACGTTATACGTTATACGTTATACGTTATACGTTATACGTTATACGTTATACGTTATACGTTATACGTTATACGTTATACGATATACGTTATACGTTATACGTTATACGTTATACGTTATACGTTATACGTTATACGTTATACGTTATACGTTATACGTTATACGTTATACGTTACACGTTATACGTTACACGTTATACGTTATACGTTATACGTAATACGTTATACGTTATACGTTATACGTTACACGGTATAGGTTATACGTTATCCGTTATACGTTATACGTTATACGTTATACGTTATACGTATTACGTTATACGTTATACGTTATACGTTATACGTTATACGTTATACTTTATACGGTATACGTTATACGTTACACGTTATACGTTATACGTTATACGTTATACGTTATACGTTATACGTTATACGTTATACGTTATACGTTATACGTTATACGTTATACGTTATTCAGCATAAGTCCTAGGATATGCGTTATACATTATATGTTATACGTTATACGTTAAACGTTATACGTTATACGATATACGTTATACGCTATACGTTATACGTCATACGTTACACGTTATACGTTATACGTTATACGTTATACGTTATGCTTTATACGTTATACGTTATACGTTATACGTATTACGTTATAGCTTATACGTTATACGTTATAGGTTATACGTTATACGTTATACGTTATACATTATACGTTGTACGTTATACGTTATACGTTATACGTTATACGTTATACGATATACGTTATACGTTATATGTTATAGGTTATACGTTATACGTTATACGTTATACGTTATACGTTATACGTTATACGTTATACGTTATACGTTATACGTTATACGTTATACGTTATACGTTATACGTTATACGTTATACGTTATACGCTATACGTTATACGTTATACGTTATACGTTATACGTTATACGTTATACGTTATACGTTATACGTTATACGTTCTACGTTCTACGTTATACGTTATACGTTATACGTTATACGTTATACGTTATACGTTATACGTTATACGTTATACGTTATACGTTATACGTTATACGTTATACGTTATACGTTATACGTTATACGTTATACGTTATACGTAATACGTTATTTGTTATAGGTTATACGTTATACGTTATACGTTATACGTTATACGTTATACGTTATACGTTATACGTTATACGTTATACGTTATACGTTATACGTTATACGTTATACGTTATACGCTATACGTTATACGTTATACGTTATACGTTATACGTTATACGTTATACGTTATACGTTATACGTTATACGTTATACGTTATACGTTATACGTTAAAAGTTATACGTTATACGTTATACATTATACGTTATACGGCATAAGTTCTAGGATATGCGTTATAGATTATATGTTATACGTTATACGTAATACGTTATACGTTATACGTTATACGTTACACGGTATAGGTTATACGTTATCCGTTGTACGTTATACGTTATACGTTATACGTTATACGTATTACGTTATACGTTATACGTTATACGTTATACGTTATACGTTATACTTTATACGGTATACGTTATACGTTACACGTTATACGTTATACGTTATACGTTATACGTTATACGTTATACGTTATACGTTATACGTTATACGTTATACGTTATACGTTATACGTTATACGTTATACGTTATACGTATTACGTTATAGGTTATACGTTATACGTTATAGGTTATAAGTTATACGTTATACGTTATACATTATACGTTATACGGCATAAGTTCTAGGATATGCGTTATAGATTATATGTTATACGTTATACGTAATACGTTATACGTTATACGTTATACGTTACACGGTATACGTTATACGTTATCCGTTATACGTTATACGTTATACGTTATACGTTATACGTATTACGTTATACGTTATACGTTATACGTTATACGTTATACGTTATACTTTATACGGTATACGTTATACGTTACACGTTATACGTTATACGTTATACGTTATACGTTATACGTTATACGTTATACGTTATACGTTATTCAGCATAAGTCCTAGGATATGCGTTATACATTATATGTTATACGTTATACGTTAAACGTTATACGTTATACGATATACGTTATACGCTATACGTTATACGTCATACGTTACACGTTATACGTTATACGGTATACGTTATACGTTATACGTTATACGTTATACGTTATGCTTTATACGTTATACGTTATACGTTATACGTATTACGTTATAGCTTATACGTTATACGTTATAGATTATACGTTATACGTTATACGTTATACATTATACGTTGTACGTTATACGTTATACGTTATACGTTATACGTTATACGATATACGTTATACGTTATATGTTATAGGTTATACGTAATACGTTATACGTTATACGTTATACGTTATACGTTATACGTTCTACGTTATACGTTATACGTTCTACGTTATACGTTATACGTTATACGTTATACGTTATACGTTATACGTTATACGTTATACGTTATACGTTATACGTTATACGTTATACGTTATACGTTATACGTTATACGTTATACGTTACACGTTATACGTTATACGTTATACGCTATACGTTATACGTTATACGTTATACGTTATACGTTATACGTTATACGCTATACGTTATACGTTCTACGTTCTACGTTATACGTTATACGTTATACGTTATACGTTATACGTTATACGTTATACGTTATACGTTATACGTTATACGTTATACGTTATACGTTATACGTTATACGTTATACGTTATACGTTATACGTTATACGTTATACGTTATACGTTATACGTTATACGTTATACGTATTACGTTATAGGTTATACGTTATACGTTATAGGTTATAAGTTATACGTTATACGTTATACATTATACGTTGTACGTTATACGTTATACGTTATACGTTATACGTTATACGATATACGTTATACGTTATACGTTATACGTTATACGTTATACGTTATACGTTATACGTTATACGTTATACGTTATACGTTATACGTTATACGTTACACGTTATACGTTACACGTTATACGTTATACGTTATACGTTATACGTTATACGTTATACGTTATACGTTATACGTTATACGTTATACGTTAAAAGTTATACGTTATACGTTATACATTATACGTTATACGGCATAAGTTCTAGGATATGCGTTATAGATTATATGTTATACGTTATACGTAATACGTTATACGTTATACGTTATACGTTACACGGTATAGGTTATACGTTATCCGTTATACGTTATACGTTATACGTTATACGTTATACGTATTACGTTATACGTTATACGTTATACGTTATACGTTATACGTTATACGTTATACGTTATACGTTATACGTTATACGTTATACGTTATACGTTATACGTTATACGTTATTCAGCATAAGTTCTAGGATATGCGTTTTACATTATATGTTATACGTTATACGTTAAACGTTATACGTTATACGATATACGTTATACGCTATACGTTATACGTTATACGTTATACGTTATACGTTATACGTTATACGTTATACGTTATACGTTATACGTTATACGTTATACGTTATACGTTATACGTTATACGTTATACGTTATACGTTATACGTTATACGTTATACGTTATACGTTATACGTTATACGCTATACGTTATACGTTATACGTTATACGTTATACGTTATACGTTATACGTTACACGGTATAGGTTATACGTTATACGTTATGCGTTATACGTTATACGTTATACGTTATACGTTATACGTTATACGTTATACGTATTACGTTATACGTTATACGTTATACGTTAAAAGTTATACATTATACGTTATACGTTATACGTTATACGTTATGCGTTATACGTTATACGTTACACGTTATACGTTATACGTTATACGTTATACGTTATACGTTATACGTTATACGTTATACGTTATACGTTATACGTTATTCAGCATAAGTTCTAGGATATGCGTTTTACATTATATGTTATACGTTATACGTTAAACGTTATACGTTATACGATATACGTTATACGCTATACGTTAGACGTTATACGTTACACGTTATACGTTATACGGTATGCGTTAGACGTTATACGTTACACGTTATACGTTATGCGTTATACGTTATACGTTATACGTTATACGTTATACGTATTACGTTATAGGTTATACGTTATACGTTATAGGTTATACGTTATACGTTATACGTTATACATTATACGTTGTACGTTATACGTTACACGTTATACGTTATACGTTATACGATATACGTTATACGTTATGCGTTATACGTTATACGTTATACGTTATACGTTATACGTTATACGTTATACGTTATACGTTATACGTTATACGTTACACGTTATACGTTATACGTTATACGTTATACGTTATACGTTATACGTTATACGTTATACGTTATACGTTATACGTTATACGTTATACGTTATACGTTATACGTTATACGTTATACGTTATACGTTATACGTTATACGTTATACGTTATACGTTATACGTTATACGTTATACGTTATACGTTATACGTAATACGTTATTTGTTATAGGTTATACGTTATACGTTATACGTTATACGTTATACGTTATACGTTATACGTTATACGTTATACGTTATACGTTATACGTTATACGTTATACGTTATGCGATATACGTTAAACGGTATACGTTATACGTTATACGTTGTACGTTATACGTTATACGTTATACGTTATACGTTATACGTTATACGTTATACGTTATACTTTATACGGTATACGTTATACGTTACACGTTATACGTTATACGTTATACGTTATACGTTATACGTTATACGTTATACGTTATACGTTATACGTTATACGTTATACGTTATACGTTATACATTATACGGTATACGTTATACGTTATACGTTATACGTTATACGTTATACGTTATACGTTATACGTTATACGTTATACGTTATACGTTATACGTTATACGTTAAAAGTTATACGTTATACGTTATACATTATACGTTATACGGCATAAGTTCTAGGATATGCGTTATAGATTATATGTTATACGTTATACGTAATACGTTATACGTTATACGTTATACGTTACACGGTATACGTTATACGTTATCCGTTATACGTTATACGTTATACGTTATACGTTATACGTATTACGTTATACGTTATACGTTATACGTTATACGATATACGTTATACGTTATACGTTATACGTTATACGTTATGCGTTATATGTTATACGTTATACGTTATACGTTATACGTTATACGTTATACGTTATACGTTATACGTTACACGTTATACGTTATACGTTATACGTTATACGTTATACGTTATACGTTATACGTTATACGTTATACGTTATACGTTATACGTTATACGTTATACGTTATACGTTATACGTTATACGTTATACGTTATACGTTATACGTTATACGTTATACGTTATACATTATACGTTTTTTTTTTTTTTTTATTTTTTTTTTTTTATTAACGTGGGGGAAATCTTCGAAAGACCCCCCCGCCGCCTGGGGAGGGGCGGGGGGAGTGTGGGATTCCCCGCGCCCGGAAGGAAACCCATCGGGCGCGGGACCTACCCACTAAAACCCACCACGGTGGCCATCCTCGCACTATGCAGGGGGAGCACCTGGGACCGAAGACATCATAACATCAGGTGCTCCCCCGTGCAGGGCTCTCGCGCCCGTGTCCTCCCGTTCCAGGGAAGGGAGGGGGTACTTCACCCTCCCTTCCCTGTTTTCTCCTCGGCGCTCTGGCGCCCGACGTCGGAGCAGGGCCACACTGCTCCGACGTCCCACTCCCGGGGGCCGCCCGAGGGCGGCCGCGAGTCCCACACTCGCGACCGCCCACGGCCCCCATAGCCGCGCCGGAGGCACGGCCCTGGGACCGTGCCGTCGGCGCGGCCGCACCCCGGCTCGTACGCTCCCGAGGGCGGCTCTGGCCTCTCCGCCCTCGAGAGCGTCGCCGTCCCTTATTCCTCCCACCCCTCAGACGACGGGCGGTGGCACGAGCCTCAAGGGCTACGCACCCCCGCCCGCCGCTCTCAGGGTGGCCTCCCCAGCCCTTCCGGAGGCCCACCCGCCCCCGGCCTCGGACGAGGCCTCGCTCGCGGTCTCCCGCTCTCGCGAATGCGGCTCGCGGCCTCCTTCCGCGAGATTACCTCCTCGCAGAAGGAGGCCACGGCCCGCCACTTCGTCTCGCTGCCGAGCATGGCCTGTACCACGCCCGGCAGCGATAGGTCCGCCCCAATCACGGCCGTGAGGACACGGCGCTCCACCCCCCAGGCCGGACACACCTCGAGGGTGTGTTGCGCCGTGTCCTCGTCCGCTGGACAGTGCCAGCAGCGCGCCGCCTCTTCCACACCGATCCGGCACAGGTACTGACCGAAGCATCCGTGCCCGGACAGCACCTGCACCAACCGGTAGGTGAGTGAGCCGAAGCGCCTACCCAGCCACTCAAACAGGACCGGCCGGATAGCCCGGACAGTCCTCTGGCCGAACAACGGCTCGGCCAGCCGCTGCTGCCAAAGCTGCAGCATGGACTCCCGGGCCTGGCGCCTCAGGGCCTCCACCTCGCAGCCCGCCAGGACCACCCCATCCTCGCGGGCGCGCATGCGGCCCTCGTAGAAAGCCGCATGCGCGCCCGCGATCAAGTCCGCCGGGGGTAGCCCTGACAGGACGCTCGCCGCCTCATACGAAACGGTCCGGTACCCCCGGGCGATCCGCAGTGCAAGCCGCCTTTGAACCCGGCGCAGCAATACCTTGCTGCGCCGGGAGGCGGCCAGGTCGCCCGCCCAAACGGGGGCCCCGTATAGGGCCACCGAGTGGACCATTCCCGCGTAGAGGCGGCGAACCCGGTCACTCGGGCCCCGCAGGTTGGGGAGGATACGGCCCAAAGCGCCAACTATCCTCTCCAACCGCGGGGCCAGGGCCCGGAAATGGCCCTCGAAGCGCCAGTGGCTGTCGAGGTGAAGTCCCAGATATTTCATCTGAGACCTCACCTCGACGTCTGTCTCACCCACCCGGATCAGGGGGGGAGGCGGCTCTCCCCGGGGTCTATACATCCCGAGTACCTCGGTTTTGTGGAGAGCCACCTCCAAACCGATCCCCCTGATCCGGGAGACGACGCGCCGGACACCGTCCTCGGCGGCCCGAACAGCCCCCCTCCAGTCCCCCCCGACGGCCAACAACAAGGTGTCGTCCGCGTAACATGTCAGACTGACGCCGTCGGGGAGGTCTTCGGCCCGCAGGACGGTGTCGTACCCGAGGTTCCACAGCAGGGGTCCTAACACCGACCCCTGCGGAACCCCGGAGTACACCGCTCTCCTCTCCGTCCCGCACCGGCCCGGATACTCGATCCACCTGTCGCGGAGGTAGTCCTCGACGACTGCCCTAAGGTAGGCGGGGACTCGATGTTCCTCAAATACATTATACGTTGTACGTTATACGTTATACGTTATACGTTATACGTTATACGATATACGTTATACGTTATACGTTATACGTTATACGTTATACGTTATACGTTATACGTTATACGTTATACGTTATACGTTATACGTTATACGTTACACGTTATACGTTATACGTTATACGTTATACGTTATACGTTATACGTTATACGTTATACGTTATACGTTATACGTTATACGTTATACGTTACACGTTATACGTTAAAAGTTATACGTTATACGTTATACATTATACGTTATACGGCATAAGTTCTAGGATATGCGTTATAGATTATATGTTATACGTTATACGTAATACGTTATACGTTATACGTTATACGTTCTACGTTATACGTTATACGTTCTACGTTATACGTTATACGTTATACGTTATACGTTATACGTTATACGTTATACGTTCTACGTTATACGTTATACGTTATACGTTATACGTTATACGTTATACGTTACACGTTATACGTTATACGTTATACGCTATACGTTATACGTTATACGTTATTCGTTATACGTTATACGTTATACGCTATACGTTATACGTTCTACGTTCTACGTTATATGTTATACGTTATACGTTATACGTTATACGTTATACGTTATACGTTATACGTTATACGTTATACGTTATACGTTATACGTTATACGTTATACGTTATACGTTATACGTTATACGTTATACGTTATACGTTATACGTTATACGTTATACGTTATACGTATTACGTTATAGGTTATACGTTATACGTTATAGGTTATAAGTTATACGTTATACATTATACGTTATACGGCATAAGTTCTAGGATATGCGTTATAGATTATATGTTATACGTTATACGTAATACGTTATACGTTATACGTTATACGTTACACGGTATACGTTATACGTTATCCATTATACGTTATACGTTATACGTTATACGTTATACGTATTACGTTATACGTTATACGTTATACGTTATACGTTATACGTTATACGTTATACGTTATACGTTATACGTTATACGTTATACGTTATACGTTAAAAGTTATACGTTATACGTTATACATTATACGTTATACGGCATAAGTTCTAGGATATGCGTTATAGATTATATGTTATACGTTATACGTAATACGTTATACGTTATACGTTATACGTTACACGGTATACGTTATACGTTATCCATTATACGTTATACGTTATACGTTATACGTTATACGTATTACGTTATACGTTATACGTTATACGTTATACGTTATACGTTATACTTTATACGGTATACGTTATACGTTACACGTTATACGTTATACGTTATACGTTATACGTTATACGTTATACGTTATACGTTATACGTTATTCAGCATAAGTCCTAGGATATGCGTTATACATTATATGTTATACGTTATACGTTAAACGTTATACGTTATACGATATACGTTATACGCTATACGTTATACGTCATACGTTACACGTTATACGTTATACGGTATACGTTATACGTTATACGTTATACGTTATACGTTATGCTTTATACGTTATACGTTATACGTTATACGTATTACGTTATAGCTTATACGTTATACGTTATAGGTTATACGTTATACGTTATACGTTATACATTATACGTTGTACGTTATACGTTATACGTTATACGTTATACGTTATACGATATACGTTATACGTTATATGTTATAGGTTATACGTAATACGTTATACGTTATACGTTATACGTTATACGTTATACGTTCTACGTTATACGTTATACGTTCTACGTTATACGTTATACGTTATACGTTATACGTTATACGTTATACGTTATACGTTATACGTTATACGTTATACGTTATACGTTATACGTTATACGTTATACGTTATACGTTATACGTTATACGTTATACGCTATACGTTATACGTTATACGTTATACGTTATACGTTATACGTTATACGCTATACGTTATACGTTCTACGTTCTACGTTATACGTTATACGTTATACGTTATACGTTATACGTTATACGTTATACGTTATACGTTATACGTTATACGTTATACGTTATACGTTATACGTTATACGTTATACGTTATACGTTATACGTTATACGTTATACGTAATACGTTATTTGTTATAGGTTATACGTTATACGTTATACGTCATACGTTATACGTTATACGTTATACGTTATACGTTATACGTTATACGTTATACGTTATACGTTATGCGATATACGTTAAACGGTATACGTTATACGTTATACGTTGTACGTTATACGTTATACGTTATACGTTATACGTTATACGTTATACGTTATACGTAATACGTTATTTGTTATAGGTTGTACGTTATACGTTATACGTTATACGTTATACGTTATACGTTATACGTTATACGTTATACGTTATACGTTATACGTTATACGTTATACGTTATACGTTATACGTTATACGTTATACGTTATACGTTATACGTTATACGCTATACGTTCTACGTTCTACGTTCTACGTTATACGTTATACGTTATACGTTATACGTAATACGTTATTTGTTATAGGTTATACGTTATACGTTATACGTTATACGTTATACGTTATACGTTATACGTTATACGTTATACGTTATACGTTATACGTTATGCGATATACGTTAAACGGTATACGTTATACGTTATACGTTGTACGTTATACGTTATACGTTATACGTTATACGTTATACGTTATACGTTATACGTTATACGTTATACGTTACACGTTATACGTTATACGTTATACGTTATACGTTATACGTTATACGTTATACGTTATACGTTATACGTTATACGTTATACGTTATACGTTATACATTATACGGTATACGTTATACGTTATACGTTATACGTTATACGTTATACGTTATACGTTATACGTTATACGTTATACGTTATACGTTATACGTTATACGTTATACGTTATACGTAACACGTTATTTGTTATAGGTTATACGTTATACGTTATACGTTATACGTTATACGTTATACGTTATACGCTATACGTTATACGTTATACGTTATACGTTATACGCTATACGTTATACGTTCTACGTTCTACGTTATACGTTATACGTTATACGTTATACGTTATGCGTTATACGTTATGCGTTATACGTTATACGTTATACGTTATACGTTATACGTTATACGTTATACGTATTACGTTATACGTTATACGTTATACGTTAAAAGTTATACATTATACGTTATACG
The DNA here is from genome assembly GCF_051014685.1 of Ptiloglossa arizonensis. Taxonomy (NCBI): domain Eukaryota; kingdom Metazoa; phylum Arthropoda; class Insecta; order Hymenoptera; family Colletidae; genus Ptiloglossa; species Ptiloglossa arizonensis. The sequence continues at coordinate 33,196 of NW_027479729.1, forward strand.
TTATACGTTATACGTTATGCGTTATACGTTATACGTTACACGTTATACGTTATACGTTATACGTTATACGTTATACGTTATACGTTATACGTTATACGTTATACGTTATACGTTATTCAGCATAAGTTCTAGGATATGCGTTTTACATTATATGTTATACGTTATACGTTAAACGTTATACGTTATACGATATACGTTATACGCTATACGTTAGACGTTATACGTTACACGTTATACGTTATACGGTATGCGTTAGACGTTATACGTTACACGTTATACGTTATGCGTTATACGTTATACGTTATACGTTATACGTTATACGTATTACGTTATAGGTTATACGTTATACGTTATAGGTTATACGTTATACGTTATACGTTATACATTATACGTTGTACGTTATACGTTACACGTTATACGTTATACGTTATACGATATACGTTATACGTTATGCGTTATACGTTATACGTTATACGTTATACGTTATACGTTATACGTTATACGTTATACGTTATACGTTATACGTTACACGTTATACGTTATACGTTATACGTTATACGTTATACGTTATACGTTATACGTTATACGTTATACGTTATACGTTATACGTTATACGTTATACGTTATACGTTATACGTTATACGTTATACGTTATACGTTATACGTTATACGTTATACGTTATACGTTATACGTTATACGTTATACGTTATACGTAATACGTTATTTGTTATAGGTTATACGTTATACGTTATACGTTATACGTTATACGTTATACGTTATACGTTATACGTTATACGTTATACGTTATACGTTATACGTTATACGTTATGCGATATACGTTAAACGGTATACGTTATACGTTATACGTTGTACGTTATACGTTATACGTTATACGTTATACGTTATACGTTATACGTTATACGTTATACTTTATACGGTATACGTTATACGTTACACGTTATACGTTATACGTTATACGTTATACGTTATACGTTATACGTTATACGTTATACGTTATACGTTATACGTTATACGTTATACGTTATACGTTATACATTATACGGTATACGTTATACGTTATACGTTATACGTTATACGTTATACGTTATACGTTATACGTTATACGTTATACGTTATACGTTATACGTTATACGTTAAAAGTTATACGTTATACGTTATACATTATACGTTATACGGCATAAGTTCTAGGATATGCGTTATAGATTATATGTTATACGTTATACGTAATACGTTATACGTTATACGTTATACGTTACACGGTATACGTTATACGTTATCCGTTATACGTTATACGTTATACGTTATACGTTATACGTATTACGTTATACGTTATACGTTATACGTTATACGATATACGTTATACGTTATACGTTATACGTTATACGTTATGCGTTATATGTTATACGTTATACGTTATACGTTATACGTTATACGTTATACGTTATACGTTATACGTTACACGTTATACGTTATACGTTATACGTTATACGTTATACGTTATACGTTATACGTTATACGTTATACGTTATACGTTATACGTTATACGTTATACGTTATACGTTATACGTTATACGTTATACGTTATACGTTATACGTTATACGTTATACGTTATACATTATACGTTTTTTTTTTTTTTTTATTTTTTTTTTTTTATTAACGTGGGGGAAATCTTCGAAAGACCCCCCCGCCGCCTGGGGAGGGGCGGGGGGAGTGTGGGATTCCCCGCGCCCGGAAGGAAACCCATCGGGCGCGGGACCTACCCACTAAAACCCACCACGGTGGCCATCCTCGCACTATGCAGGGGGAGCACCTGGGACCGAAGACATCATAACATCAGGTGCTCCCCCGTGCAGGGCTCTCGCGCCCGTGTCCTCCCGTTCCAGGGAAGGGAGGGGGTACTTCACCCTCCCTTCCCTGTTTTCTCCTCGGCGCTCTGGCGCCCGACGTCGGAGCAGGGCCACACTGCTCCGACGTCCCACTCCCGGGGGCCGCCCGAGGGCGGCCGCGAGTCCCACACTCGCGACCGCCCACGGCCCCCATAGCCGCGCCGGAGGCACGGCCCTGGGACCGTGCCGTCGGCGCGGCCGCACCCCGGCTCGTACGCTCCCGAGGGCGGCTCTGGCCTCTCCGCCCTCGAGAGCGTCGCCGTCCCTTATTCCTCCCACCCCTCAGACGACGGGCGGTGGCACGAGCCTCAAGGGCTACGCACCCCCGCCCGCCGCTCTCAGGGTGGCCTCCCCAGCCCTTCCGGAGGCCCACCCGCCCCCGGCCTCGGACGAGGCCTCGCTCGCGGTCTCCCGCTCTCGCGAATGCGGCTCGCGGCCTCCTTCCGCGAGATTACCTCCTCGCAGAAGGAGGCCACGGCCCGCCACTTCGTCTCGCTGCCGAGCATGGCCTGTACCACGCCCGGCAGCGATAGGTCCGCCCCAATCACGGCCGTGAGGACACGGCGCTCCACCCCCCAGGCCGGACACACCTCGAGGGTGTGTTGCGCCGTGTCCTCGTCCGCTGGACAGTGCCAGCAGCGCGCCGCCTCTTCCACACCGATCCGGCACAGGTACTGACCGAAGCATCCGTGCCCGGACAGCACCTGCACCAACCGGTAGGTGAGTGAGCCGAAGCGCCTACCCAGCCACTCAAACAGGACCGGCCGGATAGCCCGGACAGTCCTCTGGCCGAACAACGGCTCGGCCAGCCGCTGCTGCCAAAGCTGCAGCATGGACTCCCGGGCCTGGCGCCTCAGGGCCTCCACCTCGCAGCCCGCCAGGACCACCCCATCCTCGCGGGCGCGCATGCGGCCCTCGTAGAAAGCCGCATGCGCGCCCGCGATCAAGTCCGCCGGGGGTAGCCCTGACAGGACGCTCGCCGCCTCATACGAAACGGTCCGGTACCCCCGGGCGATCCGCAGTGCAAGCCGCCTTTGAACCCGGCGCAGCAATACCTTGCTGCGCCGGGAGGCGGCCAGGTCGCCCGCCCAAACGGGGGCCCCGTATAGGGCCACCGAGTGGACCATTCCCGCGTAGAGGCGGCGAACCCGGTCACTCGGGCCCCGCAGGTTGGGGAGGATACGGCCCAAAGCGCCAACTATCCTCTCCAACCGCGGGGCCAGGGCCCGGAAATGGCCCTCGAAGCGCCAGTGGCTGTCGAGGTGAAGTCCCAGATATTTCATCTGAGACCTCACCTCGACGTCTGTCTCACCCACCCGGATCAGGGGGGGAGGCGGCTCTCCCCGGGGTCTATACATCCCGAGTACCTCGGTTTTGTGGAGAGCCACCTCCAAACCGATCCCCCTGATCCGGGAGACGACGCGCCGGACACCGTCCTCGGCGGCCCGAACAGCCCCCCTCCAGTCCCCCCCGACGGCCAACAACAAGGTGTCGTCCGCGTAACATGTCAGACTGACGCCGTCGGGGAGGTCTTCGGCCCGCAGGACGGTGTCGTACCCGAGGTTCCACAGCAGGGGTCCTAACACCGACCCCTGCGGAACCCCGGAGTACACCGCTCTCCTCTCCGTCCCGCACCGGCCCGGATACTCGATCCACCTGTCGCGGAGGTAGTCCTCGACGACTGCCCTAAGGTAGGCGGGGACTCGATGTTCCTCAAATACATTATACGTTGTACGTTATACGTTATACGTTATACGTTATACGTTATACGATATACGTTATACGTTATACGTTATACGTTATACGTTATACGTTATACGTTATACGTTATACGTTATACGTTATACGTTATACGTTATACGTTACACGTTATACGTTATACGTTATACGTTATACGTTATACGTTATACGTTATACGTTATACGTTATACGTTATACGTTATACGTTATACGTTACACGTTATACGTTAAAAGTTATACGTTATACGTTATACATTATACGTTATACGGCATAAGTTCTAGGATATGCGTTATAGATTATATGTTATACGTTATACGTAATACGTTATACGTTATACGTTATACGTTCTACGTTATACGTTATACGTTCTACGTTATACGTTATACGTTATACGTTATACGTTATACGTTATACGTTATACGTTCTACGTTATACGTTATACGTTATACGTTATACGTTATACGTTATACGTTACACGTTATACGTTATACGTTATACGCTATACGTTATACGTTATACGTTATTCGTTATACGTTATACGTTATACGCTATACGTTATACGTTCTACGTTCTACGTTATATGTTATACGTTATACGTTATACGTTATACGTTATACGTTATACGTTATACGTTATACGTTATACGTTATACGTTATACGTTATACGTTATACGTTATACGTTATACGTTATACGTTATACGTTATACGTTATACGTTATACGTTATACGTTATACGTATTACGTTATAGGTTATACGTTATACGTTATAGGTTATAAGTTATACGTTATACATTATACGTTATACGGCATAAGTTCTAGGATATGCGTTATAGATTATATGTTATACGTTATACGTAATACGTTATACGTTATACGTTATACGTTACACGGTATACGTTATACGTTATCCATTATACGTTATACGTTATACGTTATACGTTATACGTATTACGTTATACGTTATACGTTATACGTTATACGTTATACGTTATACGTTATACGTTATACGTTATACGTTATACGTTATACGTTATACGTTAAAAGTTATACGTTATACGTTATACATTATACGTTATACGGCATAAGTTCTAGGATATGCGTTATAGATTATATGTTATACGTTATACGTAATACGTTATACGTTATACGTTATACGTTACACGGTATACGTTATACGTTATCCATTATACGTTATACGTTATACGTTATACGTTATACGTTATACGTATTACGTTATACGTTATACGTTATACGTTATACGTTATACGTTATACTTTATACGGTATACGTTATACGTTACACGTTATACGTTATACGTTATACGTTATACGTTATACGTTATACGTTATACGTTATACGTTATTCAGCATAAGTCCTAGGATATGCGTTATACATTATATGTTATACGTTATACGTTAAACGTTATACGTTATACGATATACGTTATACGCTATACGTTATACGTCATACGTTACACGTTATACGTTATACGGTATACGTTATACGTTATACGTTATACGTTATACGTTATGCTTTATACGTTATACGTTATACGTTATACGTATTACGTTATAGCTTATACGTTATACGTTATAGGTTATACGTTATACGTTATACGTTATACATTATACGTTGTACGTTATACGTTATACGTTATACGTTATACGTTATACGATATACGTTATACGTTATATGTTATAGGTTATACGTAATACGTTATACGTTATACGTTATACGTTATACGTTATACGTTCTACGTTATACGTTATACGTTCTACGTTATACGTTATACGTTATACGTTATACGTTATACGTTATACGTTATACGTTATACGTTATACGTTATACGTTATACGTTATACGTTATACGTTATACGTTATACGTTATACGTTATACGTTATACGCTATACGTTATACGTTATACGTTATACGTTATACGTTATACGTTATACGCTATACGTTATACGTTCTACGTTCTACGTTATACGTTATACGTTATACGTTATACGTTATACGTTATACGTTATACGTTATACGTTATACGTTATACGTTATACGTTATACGTTATACGTTATACGTTATACGTTATACGTTATACGTTATACGTAATACGTTATTTGTTATAGGTTATACGTTATACGTTATACGTCATACGTTATACGTTATACGTTATACGTTATACGTTATACGTTATACGTTATACGTTATACGTTATGCGATATACGTTAAACGGTATACGTTATACGTTATACGTTGTACGTTATACGTTATACGTTATACGTTATACGTTATACGTTATACGTTATACGTAATACGTTATTTGTTATAGGTTGTACGTTATACGTTATACGTTATACGTTATACGTTATACGTTATACGTTATACGTTATACGTTATACGTTATACGTTATACGTTATACGTTATACGTTATACGTTATACGTTATACGTTATACGTTATACGTTATACGCTATACGTTCTACGTTCTACGTTCTACGTTATACGTTATACGTTATACGTTATACGTAATACGTTATTTGTTATAGGTTATACGTTATACGTTATACGTTATACGTTATACGTTATACGTTATACGTTATACGTTATACGTTATACGTTATACGTTATGCGATATACGTTAAACGGTATACGTTATACGTTATACGTTGTACGTTATACGTTATACGTTATACGTTATACGTTATACGTTATACGTTATACGTTATACGTTATACGTTACACGTTATACGTTATACGTTATACGTTATACGTTATACGTTATACGTTATACGTTATACGTTATACGTTATACGTTATACGTTATACGTTATACATTATACGGTATACGTTATACGTTATACGTTATACGTTATACGTTATACGTTATACGTTATACGTTATACGTTATACGTTATACGTTATACGTTATACGTTATACGTAATACGTTATTTGTTATAGGTTATACGTTATACGTTATACGTTATACGTTATACGTTATACGTTATACGCTATACGTTATACGTTATACGTTATACGTTATACGCTATACGTTATACGTTCTACGTTCTACGTTATACGTTATACGTTATACGTTATACGTTATGCGTTATACGTTATGCGTTATACGTTATACGTTATACGTTATACGTTATACGTTATACGTTATACGTATTACGTTATACGTTATACGTTATACGTTAAAAGTTATACATTATACGTTATACGTTATACGTTATACGTTATGCGTTATACGTTATACGTTACACGTTATACGTTATACGTTATACGTTATACGTTATACGTTATACGTTATACGTTATACGTTATACGTTATACGTTATACGTTATTCAGCATAAGTTCTAGGATATGCGTTTTACATTATATGTTATACGTTATACGTTAAACGTTATACGTTATACGATATACGTTATACGCTATACGTTAGACGTTATACGTTACACGTTATACGTTATACGGTATGCGTTAGACGTTATACGTTACACGTTATACGTTATGCGTTATACGTTATACGTTATACGTTATACGTTATACGTATTACGTTATAGGTTATACGTTATACGTTATAGGTTATACGTTATACGTTATACGTTATACATTATACGTTGTACGTTATACGTTACACGTTATACGTTATACGTTATACGATATACGTTATACGTTATGCGTTATACGTTATACGTTATACGTTATACGTTATACGTTATACGTTATACGTTATACGTTATACGTTATACGTTACACGTTATACGTTATACGTTATACGTTATACGTTATACGTTATACGTTATACGTTATACGTTATACGTTATACGTTACACGTTAAAAGTTATACGTTATACGTTATACATTATACGTTATACGGCATAAGTTCTAGGATATGCGTTATAGATTATATGTTATACGTTATACGTTATACGTAATACGTTATACGTTATACGTTATACGTTACACGGTATACGTTATACGTTATCCGTTATACGTTATACGTTATACGTTATACGTTATACGTATTACGTTATACGTTATACGTTATACGTTATACGTTATACGTTATACTTTATACGGTATACGTTATACGTTAGACGTTATACGTTATACGTTATACGTTATACGTTATACGTTATACGTTATACGTTATACGTTATTCAGCATAAGTCCTAGGATATGCGTTATACATTATATGTTATACGTTATACGTTAAACGTTATACGTTATACGATATACGTTATACGCTATACGTTATACGTCATGGGTTATACGTTATTAGTTATACGGTATACGTAATATGTAATACGTTATACGTTATACGTTATACGTTATAGGTTATACGTTATACGTTATACGTCATACGTTATACGTTGTACTTTATACGTTATACGTTATACGTTATACGATATACGTTATACGTTGTACGTTATACGTTATACGTTATACGTTATACGTTACACGTTATACGTTATACGTTATACGTTATACGTTATACGTTATACGTTATACGTTATACGTTATACGTTATACGTTATACGTTATACGTTATACGTTACACGTTATACGTTAAAAGTTATACGTTATACGTTATACATTATACGTTATACGGCATAAGTTCTAGGATATGCGTTATAGATTATATGTTATACGTTATACGTAATACGTTATACGTTATACGTTATACGTTACACGGTATACGTTATACGTTATCCGTTATACGTTATACGTTATACGTTATACGTTATACGTATTACGTTATACGTTATACGTTACACGTTATACGTTATACGTTATACTTTATACGGTATACGTTATACGTTACACGTTATACGTTATACGTTATACGTTATACGTTATACGTTATACGTTATACGTTATACGTTATTCAGCATAAGTCCTAGGATATGCGTTATACATTATATGTTATACGTTATACGTTAAACGTTATACGTTATACGATATACGTTATACGCTATACGTTATACGTCATACGTTACACGTTATACGTTATACGGTATACGTTATACGTTATACGTTATACGTTATACGTTATACGTTATGCTTTATACGTTATACGTTATACGTTATACGTATTACGTTATAGCTTATACGTTATACGTTATAGGTTATACGTTATACGTTATACGTTATACATTATACGTTGTACGTTATACGTTATACGTTATACGTTATACGTTATACGATATACGTTATAAGTTATATGTTATAGGTTATACGTAATACGTTATACGTTATACGTTATACGTTATACGTTCTACGTTATACGTTATACGTTCTACGTTATACGTTATACGTTATACGTTATACGTTATACGTTATACGTTATACGTTATACGTTATACGTTATACGTTATACGTTATACGTTATACGTTATACGTTATACGTTACACGTTATACGTTATACGTTATACGCTATACGTTATACGTTATACGTTATTCGTTATACGTTATACGTTATACGCTATACGTTATACGTTCTACGTTCTACGTTATATGTTATACGTTATACGTTATACGTTATACGTTATACGTTATACGTTATACGTTATACGTTATACGTTATACGTTATACGTTATACGTTATACGTTATACGTTATACGTTATACGTTATACGTTATACGTTATACGTATTACGTTATAGGTTATACGTTATACGTTATAGGTTATAAGTTATACGTTATACGTTATACATTATACGTTGTACGTTATACGTTATACGTTATACGTTATACGTTATACGATATACGTTATACGTTATACGTTATACGTTATACGTTATACGTTATACGTTATACGTTATACGTTATACGTTATACGTTATACGTTATACGTTACACGTTATACGTTATACGTTATACGTTATACGTTATACGTTATACGTTATACGTTATACGTTATACGTTATACGTTATACGTTATACGTTATACGTTAAAAGTTATACGTTATACGTTATACATTATACGTTATACGGCATAAGTTCTAGGATATGCGTTATAGATTATATGTTATACGTTATACGTAATACGTTATACGTTATACGTTATAAGTTACACGGTATACGTTATACGTTATCCGTTATACGTTATACGTTATACGTTATACGTTATACGTATTACGTTATACGTTATACGTTATACGTTATACGTTATACGTTATACTTTATACGGTATACGTTATACGTTACACGTTATACGTTATACGTTATACGTTATACGTTATACGTTATACGTTATACGTTATACGTTATTCAGCATAAGTCCTAGGATATGCGTTATACATTATATGTTATACGTTATACGTTAAACGTTATACGTTATACGATATACGTTATACGTTATACGTTATACGTTATACGTTATACGTTATACGTTATACGTTATACGTTATACGTTATACGTTATACGTTATACGTTATACGTTATACGTTATACGTTATACGCTATACGTTATACGTTATACGTTATACGTTATACGTTATACGTTATACGTTATACGTTATACGTTATACGTTATACGTTATACGTTATACGTTATACGTTATACGCTATACGTTATACGTTATACGTTATACGTTATACGTTATACGTTATACGCTATACGTTATACGTTCTACGTTCTACGTTATACGTTATACGTTATACGTTATACGTTATACGTTATACGTTATACGTTATACGTTATACGTTATACGTTATACGTTATACGTTATACGTTATACGTTATACGTTATACGTTATACGTTATACGTTATACGTAATACGTTATTTGTTATAGGTTATACGTTATACGTTATACGTCATACGTTATACGTTATACGTTATACGTTATACGTTATACGTTATACGTTATACGTTATACGTTATGCGATATACGTTAAACGGTATACGTTATACGTTATACGTTGTACGTTATACGTTATACGTTATACGTTATACGTTATACGTTATACGTTATACGTAATACGTTATTTGTTATAGGTTGTACGTTATACGTTATACGTTATACGTTATACGTTATACGTTATACGTTATACGTTATACGTTATACGTTATACGTTATACGTTATACGTTATACGTTATACGTTATACGTTATACGTTATACGTTATACGCTATACGTTCTACGTTCTACGTTCTACGTTATACGTTATACGTTATACGTTATACGTAATACGTTATTTGTTATAGGTTATACGTTATACGTTATACGTTATACGTTATACGTTATACGTTATACGTTATACGTTATACGTTATACGTTATACGTTATACGTTATACGTTATACGTTATGCGATATACGTTAAACGGTATACGTTATACGTTATACGTTGTACGTTATACGTTATACGTTATACGTTATACGTTATACGTTATACGTTATACGTTATACGTTATACGTTACACGTTATACGTTATACGTTATACGTTATACGTTATACGTTATACGTTATACGTTATACGTTATACGTTATACGTTATACGTTATACGTTATACATTATACGGTATACGTTATACGTTATACGTTATACGTTATACGTTATACGTCATACGTTATACGTTATACGTTATACGTTATACGTTATACGTTATACGTTATACGTAATACGTTATTTGTTATAGGTTATACGTTATACGTTATACGTTATACGTTATACGTTATACGTTATACGCTATACGTTATACGTTATACGTTATACGTTATACGCTATACGTTATACGTTCTACGTTCTACGTTATACGTTATACGTTATACGTTATACGTTATACGTTATACGTTATGCGTTATACGTTATACGTTATACGTTATACGTTATACGTTATACGTTATACGTATTACGTTATACGTTATACGTTATACGTTAAAAGTTATACATTATACGTTATACGTTATACGTTATACGTTATGCGTTATACGTTATACGTTACACGTTATACGTTATACGTTATACGTTATACGTTATACGTTATACGTTATACGTTATACGTTATACGTTATACGTTATTCAGCATAAGTTCTAGGATATGCGTTTTACATTATATGTTATACGTTATACGTTAAACGTTATACGTTATACGATATACGTTATACGCTATACGTTAGACGTTATACGTTACACGTTATACGTTATACGGTATACGTTAGACGTTATACGTTACACGTTATACGTTATGCGTTATACGTTATACGTTATACGTTATACGTTATACGTATTACGTTATAGGTTATACGTTATACGTTATAGGTTATACGTTATACGTTATACGTTATACATTATACGTTGTACGTTATACGTTACACGTTATACGTTATACGTTATACGATATACGTTATACGTTATGCGTTATACGTTATACGTTATACGTTATACGTTATACGTTATACGTTATACGTTATACGTTATACGTTATACGTTACACGTTATACGTTATACGTTATACGTTATACGTTATACGTTATACGTTATACGTTATACGTTATACGTTATACGTTACACGTTAAAAGTTATACGTTATACGTTATACATTATACGTTATACGGCATAAGTTCTAGGATATGCGTTATAGATTATATGTTATACGTTATACGTTATACGTAATACGTTATACGTTATACGTTATACGTTACACGGTATACGTTATACGTTATCCGTTATACGTTATACGTTATACGTTATACGTTATACGTTATACGTATTACGTTATACGTTATACGTTATACGTTATACGTTATACGTTATACTTTATACGGTATACGTTATACGTTACACGTTATACGTTATACGTTATACGTTATACGTTATACGTTATACGTTATACGTTATACGTTATACGTTATTCAGCATAAGTCCTAGGATATGCGTTATACATTATATGTTATACGTTATACGTTAAACGTTATACGTTATACGATATACGTTATACGCTATACGTTATACGTCATGGGTTATACGTTATTAGTTATACGGTATACGTAATATGTAATACGTTATACGTTATACGTTATACGTTATAGGTTATACGTTATACGTTATACGTCATACGTTATACGTTGTACTTTATACGTTATACGTTATACGTTATACGATATACGTTATACGTTGTACGTTATACGTTATACGTTATACGTTATACGTTACACGTTATACGTTACACGTTATACGTTATACGGTATACGTTAGACGTTATACGTTACACGTTATACGTTATGCGTTATACGTTATACGTTATACGTTATACGTTATACGTATTACGTTATAGGTTATACGTTATACGTTATAGGTTATACGTTATACGTTATACGTTATACATTATACGTTGTACGTTATACGTTACACGTTATACGTTATACGTTATACGATATACGTTATACGTTATGCGTTATACGTTATACGTTATACGTTATACGTTATACGTTATACGTTATACGTTATACGTTACACGTTATACGTTACACGTTATACGTTATACGTTATACGTTATACGTTATACGTTATACGTTATACGTTATACGTTATACGTTATACGTTACACGTTAAAAGTTATACGTTATACGTTATACATTATACGTTATACGGCATAAGTTCTAGGATATGCGTTATAGATTATATGTTATACGTTATACGTTATACGTAATACGTTATACGTTATACGTTATACGTTACACGGTATACGTTATACGTTATCCGTTATACGTTATACGTTATACGTTATACGTTATACGTATTACGTTATACGTTATACGTTATACGTTATACGTTATACGTTATACGTTATACTTTATACGGTATACGTTATACGTTACACGTTATACGTTATACGTTATACGTTATACGTTATACGTTATACGTTATACGTTATACGTTATTCAGCATAAGTCCTAGGATATGCGTTATACATTATATGTTATACGTTATACGTTAAACGTTATACGTTATACGATATACGTTATACGCTATACGTTATACGTCATGGGTTATACGTTATTAGTTATACGGTATACGTAATATGTAATACGTTATACGTTATACGTTATACGTTATAGGTTATACGTTATACGTTATACGTCATACGTTATACGTTGTACTTTATACGTTATACGTTATACGTTATACGATATACGTTATACGTTGTACGTTATACGTTATACGTTATACGTTATACGTTACACGTTATACGTTATACGTTATACGTTATACGTTATACGTTATACGTTATACGTTATACGTTATACGTTATACGTTATACGTTATACGTTACACGTTATACGTTAAAAGTTATACGTTATACGTTATACATTATACGTTATACGGCATAAGTTCTAGGATATGCGTTATAGATTATATGTTATACGTTATACGTAATACGTTATACGTTATACGTTATACGTTACACGGTATACGTTATACGTTATCCGTTATACGTTATACGTTATACGTTATACGTTATACGTATTACGTTATACGTTATACGTTACACGTTATACGTTATACGTTATACTTTATACGGTATACGTTATACGTTACACGTTATACGTTATACGTTATACGTTATACGTTATACGTTATACGTTATACGTTATACGTTATTCAGCATAAGTCCTAGGATATGCGTTATACATTATATGTTATACGTTATACGTTAAACGTTATACGTTATACGATATACGTTATACGCTATACGTTATACGTCATACGTTACACGTTATACGTTATACGGTATACGTTATACGTTATACGTTATACGTTATACGTTATACGTTATGCTTTATACGTTATACGTTATACGTTATACGTTATACGTTATACGTTATACGTTATACGTTATACGTTATACGATATACGTTATAAGTTATATGTTATAGGTTATACGTAATACGTTATACGTTATACGTTATACGTTATACGTTATACGTTCTACGTTATACGTTATACGTTCTACGTTATACGTTATACGTTATACGTTATACGTTATACGTTATACGTTATACGTTATACGTTATACGTTATACGTTATACGTTATACGTTATACGTTATACGTTACACGTTATACGTTATACGTTATACGCTATACGTTATACGTTATACGTTATTCGTTATACGTTATACGTTATACGCTATACGTTATACGTTCTACGTTCTACGTTATATGTTATACGTTATACGTTATACGTTATACGTTATACGTTATACGTTATACGTTATACGTTATACGTTATACGTTATACGTTATACGTTATACGTTATACGTTATACGTTATACGTTATACGTTATACGTTATACGTATTACGTTATAGGTTATACGTTATACGTTATAGGTTATAAGTTATACGTTATACGTTATACATTATACGTTGTACGTTATACGTTATACGTTATACGTTATACGTTATACGATATACGTTATACGTTATACGTTATACGTTATACGTTATACGTTATACGTTATACGTTATACGTTATACGTTATACGTTATACGTTATACGTTACACGTTATACGTTATACGTTATACGTTATACGTTATACGTTATACGTTATACGTTATACGTTATACGTTATACGTTATACGTTATACGTTAAAAGTTATACGTTATACGTTATACATTATACGTTATACGGCATAAGTTCTAGGATATGCGTTATAGATTATATGTTATACGTTATACGTAATACGTTATACGTTATACGTTATACGTTACACGGTATACGTTATACGTTATCCGTTATACGTTATACGTTATACGTTATACGTTATACGTATTACGTTATACGTTATACGTTATACGTTATACGTTATACGTTATACTTTATACGGTATACGTTATACGTTACACGTTATACGTTATACGTTATACGTTATACGTTATACGTTATACGTTATACGTTATACGTTATTCAGCATAAGTCCTAGGATATGCGTTATACATTATATGTTATACGTTATACGTTAAACGTTATACGTTATACGATATACGTTATACGTTATACGTTATACGTTATACGTTATACGTTATACGTTATACGTTATACGTTATACGTTATACGTTATACGTTATACGTTATACGTTATACGTTATACGTTATACGCTATACGTTATACGTTATACGTTATACGTTATACGTTATACGTTATACGTTATACGTTATACGTTATCGTTATACGTTATACGTTATACGTTATACGCTATACGTTATACGTTATACGTTATACGTTATACGTTATACGTTATACGCTATACGTTATACGTTCTACGTTCTACGTTATACGTTATACGTTATACGTTATACGTTATACGTTATACGTTATACGTTATACGTTATACGTTATACGTTATACGTTATACGTTATACGTTATACGTTATACGTTATACGTTATACGTTATACGTTATACGTAATACGTTATTTGTTATAGGTTATACGTTATACGTTATACGTCATACGTTATACGTTATACGTTATACGTTATACGTTATACGTTATACGTTATACGTTATACGTTATGCGATATACGTTAAACGGTATACGTTATACGTTATACGTTGTACGTTATACGTTATACGTTATACGTTATACGTTATACGTTATACGTTATACGTAATACGTTATTTGTTTATAGGTTGTACGTTATACGTTATACGTTATACGTTATACGTTATACGTTATACGTTATACGTTATACGTTATACGTTATACGTTATACGTTATACGTTATACGTTATACGTTATACGTTATACGTTATACGTTATACGCTATACGTTCTACGTTCTACGTTCTACGTTATACGTTATACGTTATACGTTATACGTAATACGTTATTTGTTATAGGTTATACGTTATACGTTATACGTTATACGTTATACGTTATACGTTATACGTTATACGTTATACGTTATACGTTATACGTTATTCGTTATGCGATATACGTTAAACGGTATACGTTATACGTTATACGTTGTACGTTATACGTTATACGTTATACGTTATACGTTATACGTTATACGTTATACGTTATACGTTATACGTTATACGTTATACGTTATACGTATTACGTTATACGTTATACGTTATACGTTATACGTTATACGTTATACGTTATACGTTATACGTTATACGTTATACGTTATACGTTATACGTTATACGTTACACGTTAAAAGTTATACGTTATACGTTATACATTATACGTTATACGGCATAAGTTCTAGGATATGCGTTATAGATTATATGTTATACGTTATACGTTATACGTAATACGTTATACGTTATACGTTATACGTTACACGGTATACGTTATACGTTATCCGTTATACGTTATACGTTATACGTTATACGTTATACGTATTACGTTATACGTTATACGTTATACGTTATACGTTATACGTTATACTTTATACGGTATACGTTATACGTTACACGTTATACGTTATACGTTATACGTTATACGTTATACGTTATACGTTATACGTATACGTTATACGTTATTCAGCATAAGTCCTAGGATATGCGTTATACATTATATGTTATACGTTATACGTTAAACGTTATACGTTATACGATATACGTTATACGCTATACGTTATACGTCATGGGTTATACGTTATTAGTTATACGGTATACGTAATATGTAATACGTTATACGTTATACGTTATACGTTATAGGTTATACGTTATACGTTATACGTCATACGTTATACGTTGTACTTTATACGTTATACGTTATACGTTATACGATATACGTTATACGTTGTACGTTATACGTTATAGGTTATACGTTATACGTTACACGTTATACGTTACACGTTATACGTTATACGGTATACGTTAGACGTTATACGTTACACGTTATACGTTATGCGTTATACGTTATACGTTATACGTTATACGTTATACGTATTACGTTATAGGTTATACGTTATACGTTATAGGTTATACGTTATACGTTATACGTTATACATTATACGTTGTACGTTATACGTTACACGTTATACGTTATACGTTATACGATATACGTTATACGTTATGCGTTATACGTTATACGTTATACGTTATACGTTATACGTTATACGTTATACGTTACACGTTATACGTTACACGTTATACGTTATACGTTATACGTTATACGTTATACGTTATACGTTATACGTTATACGTTATACGTTATACGTTACACGTTAAAAGTTATACGTTATACGTTATACATTATACGTTATACGGCATAAGTTCTAGGATATGCGTTATAGATTATATGTTATACGTTATACGTTATACGTAATACGTTATACGTTATACGTTATACGTTACACGGTATACGTTATACGTTATCCGTTATACGTTATACGTTATACGTTATACGTTATACGTATTACGTTATACGTTATACGTTATACGTTATACGTTATACGTTATACGTTATACTTTATACGGTATACGTTATACGTTACACGTTATACGTTATACGTTATACGTTATACGTTATACGTTATACGTTATACGTTATACGTTATTCAGCATAAGTCCTAGGATATGCGTTATACATTATATGTTATACGTTATACGTTAAACGTTATACGTTATACGATATACGTTATACGCTATACGTTATACGTCATGGGTTATACGTTATTAGTTATACGGTATACGTAATATGTAATACGTTATACGTTATACGTTATACGTTATAGGTTATACGTTATACGTTATACGTCATACGTTATACGTTGTACTTTATACGTTATACGTTATACGTTATACGATATACGTTATACGTTGTACGTTATACGTTATACGTTATACGTTATACGTTACACGTTATACGTTATACGTTATACGTTATACGTTATACGTTATACGTTATACGTTATACGTTATACGTTATACGTTATACGTTATACGTTACACGTTATACGTTAAAAGTTATACGTTATACGTTATACATTATACGTTATACGGCATAAGTTCTAGGATATGCGTTATAGATTATATGTTATACGTTATACGTAATACGTTATACGTTATACGTTATACGTTACACGGTATACGTTATACGTTATCCGTTATACGTTATACGTTATACGTTATACGTTATACGTATTACGTTATACGTTATACGTTACACGTTATACGTTATACGTTATACTTTATACGGTATACGTTATACGTTACACGTTATACGTTATACGTTATACGTTATACGTTATACGTTATACGTTATACGTTATACGTTATTCAGCATAAGTCCTAGGATTTGCGTTATACATTATATGTTATACGTTATACGTTAAACGTTATACGTTATACGATATACGTTATACGCTATACGTTATACGTCATACGTTACACGTTATACGTTATACGGTATACGTTATACGTTATACGTTATACGTTATACGTTATACGTTATGCTTTATACGTTATACGTTATACGTTATACGTATTACGTTATAGCTTATACGTTATACGTTATAGGTTATACGTTATACGTTATACGTTATACATTATACGTTGTACGTTATACGTTATACGTTATACGTTATACGTTATACGATATACGTTATAAGTTATATGTTATAGGTTATACGTAATACGTTATAC
Organism: Ptiloglossa arizonensis; assembly: GCF_051014685.1. NCBI lineage: Eukaryota > Metazoa > Arthropoda > Insecta > Hymenoptera > Colletidae > Ptiloglossa > Ptiloglossa arizonensis. The sequence goes on from NW_027479729.1 coordinate 52,477, forward strand.
GTTATACGTTATACGTTATACGTTATACGTTCTACGTTATACGTTATACGTTCTACGTTATACGTTATACGTTATACGTTATACGTTATACGTTATACGTTATACGTTATACGTTATACGTTATACGTTATACGTTATACGTTATACGTTATACGTTACACGTTATACGTTATACGTTATACGCTATACGTTATACGTTATACGTTATTCGTTATACGTTATACGTTATACGCTATACGTTATACGTTCTACGTTCTACGTTATATGTTATACGTTATACGTTATACGTTATACGTTATACGTTATACGTTATACGTTATACGTTATACGTTATACGTTATACGTTATACGTTATACGTTATACGTTATACGTTATACGTTATACGTTATACGTTATACGTTATACGTATTACGTTATAGGTTATACGTTATACGTTATAGGTTATAAGTTATACGTTATACGTTATACATTATACGTTGTACGTTATACGTTATACGTTATACGTTATACGTTATACGATATACGTTATACGTTATACGTTATACGTTATACGTTATACGTTATACGTTATACGTTATACGTTATACGTTATACGTTATACGTTATACGTTACACGTTATACGTTATACGTTATACGTTATACGTTATACGTTATACGTTATACGTTATACGTTATACGTTATACGTTATACGTTATACGTTATACGTTATACGTTAAAAGTTATACGTTATACGTTATACATTATACGTTATACGGCATAAGTTCTAGGATATGCGTTATAGATTATATGTTATACGTTATACGTAATACGTTATACGTTATACGTTATACGTTACACGGTATACGTTATACGTTATCCGTTATACGTTATACGTTATACGTTATACGTTATACGTATTACGTTATACGTTATACGTTATACGTTATACGTTATACGTTATACTTTATACGGTATACGTTATACGTTACACGTTATACGTTATACGTTATACGTTATACGTTATACGTTATACGTTATACGTTATACGTTATTCAGCATAAGTCCTAGGATATGCGTTATACATTATATGTTATACGTTATACGTTAAACGTTATACGTTATACGATATACGTTATACGTTATACGTTATACGTTATACGTTATACGTTATACGTTATACGTTATACGTTATACGTTATACGTTATACGTTATACGTTATACGTTATACGTTATACGTTATACGCTATACGTTATACGTTATACGTTATACGTTATACGTTATACGTTATACGTTATACGTTATACGTTATACGTTATACGTTATACGTTATACGTTATACGCTATACGTTATACGTTATACGTTATACGTTATACGTTATACGTTATACGCTATACGTTATACGTTCTACGTTCTACGTTATACGTTATACGTTATACGTTATACGTTATACGTTATACGTTATACGTTATACGTTATACGTTATACGTTATACGTTATACGTTATACGTTATACGTTATACGTTATACGTTATACGTTATACGTAATACGTTATTTGTTATAGGTTATACGTTATACGTTATACGTCATACGTTATACGTTATACGTTATACGTTATACGTTATACGTTATACGTTATACGTTATACGTTATGCGATATACGTTAAACGGTATACGTTATACGTTATACGTTGTACGTTATACGTTATACGTTATACGTTATACGTTATACGTTATACGTTATACGTAATACGTTATTTGTTATAGGTTGTACGTTATACGTTATACGTTATACGTTATACGTTATACGTTATACGTTATACGTTATACGTTATACGTTATACGTTATACGTTATACGTTATACGTTATACGTTATACGTTATACGTTATACGTTATACGCTATACGTTCTACGTTCTACGTTCTACGTTATACGTTATACGTTATACGTTATACGTAATACGTTATTTGTTATAGGTTATACGTTATACGTTATACGTTATACGTTATACGTTATACGTTATACGTTATACGTTATACGTTATACGTTATACGTTATACGTTATGCGATATACGTTAAACGGTATACGTTATACGTTATACGTTGTACGTTATACGTTATACGTTATACGTTATACGTTATACGTTATACGTTATACGTTATACGTTATACGTTACACGTTATACGTTATACGTTATACGTTATACGTTATACGTTATACGTTATACGTTATACGTTATACGTTATACGTTATACGTTATACGTTATACATTATACGGTATACGTTATACGTTATACGTTATACGTTATACGTTATACGTCATACGTTATACGTTATACGTTATACGTTATACGTTATACGTTATACGTTATACGTTATACGTTATACGTTAAAAGTTATACATTATACGTTATACGTTATACGTTATACGTTATGCGTTATACGTTATACGTTATGCGTTATACGTTATACGTTACACGTTATACGTTATACGTTATACGTTATACGTTATACGTTATACGTTATACGTTATACGTTATACGTTATTCAGCATAAGTTCTAGGATATGCGTTTTACATTATATGTTATACGTTATACGTTAAACGTTATACGTTATACGATATACGTTATACGCTATACGTTAGACGTTATACGTTACACGTTATACGTTATACGGTATACGTTAGACGTTATACGTTACACGTTATACGTTATGCGTTATACGTTATACGTTATACGTTATACGTTATACGTATTACGTTATAGGTTATACGTTATACGTTATAGGTTATACGTTATACGTTATACGTTATACATTATACGTTGTACGTTATACGTTACACGTTATACGTTATACGTTATACGATATACGTTATACGTTATGCGTTATACGTTATACGTTATACGTTATACGTTATACGTTATACGTTATACGTTATACGTTATACGTTATACGTTACACGTTATACGTTATACGTTATACGTTATACGTTATACGTTATACGTTACACGGTATATGTTATACGTTATACGTTAAACGTTATACGTTATACGATATACGTTATACGCTATACGTTATACGTCATGGGTTATACGTTATTAGTTATACGGTATACGTAATATGTAATACGTTATACGTTATACGTTATACGTTATAGGTTATACGTTATACGTTATACGTCATACGTTATACGTTGTACTTTATACGTTATACGTTATACGTTATACGATATACGTTATACGTTGTACGTTATACGTTATACGTTATACGTTATACGTTACACGTTATACGTTATACGTTATACGTTATACGTTATACGTTATACGTTACACGTTATACGTTATACGTTATACGTTATACGTTATACGTTACACGTTATACGTTAAAAGTTATACGTTATACGTTATACATTATACGTTATACGGCATAAGTTCTAGGATATGCGTTATAGATTATATGTTATACGTTATACGTAATACGTTATACGTTATACGTTATACGTTACACGGTATACGTTATACGTTATCCGTTATACGTTATACGTTATACGTTATACGTTATACGTATTACGTTATACGTTATACGTTACACGTTATACGTTATACGTTATACTTTATACGGTATACGTTATACGTTACACGTTATACGTTATACGTTATACGTTATACGTTATACGTTATACGTTATACGTTATACGTTATACGTTATTCAGCATAAGTCCTAGGATATGCGTTATACATTATATGTTATACGTTATACGTTAAACATTATACGTTATACGATATACGTTATACGCTATACGTTATACGTCATACGTTACACGTTATACGTTATACGGTATACGTTATACGTTACACGTTATACGTTACACGTTATACGTTATACGGTATACGTTATACGTTATACGTTATACGTTATACGTTATACGTTATGCTTTATACGTTATACGTTATACGTTATACGTATTACGTTATAGCTTATACGTTATACGTTATAGGTTATACGTTATACGTTATACGTTATACATTATACGTTGTACGTTATACGTTATACGTTATACGTTATACGTTATACGTTATACGATATACGTTATAAGCTATATGTTATAGGTTATACGTAATACGTTATACGTTATACGTTATACGTTATACGTTATACGTTATACGTTCTACGTTATACGTTATACGTTATACGTTATACGTTATACGTTATACGTTATACGTTATACGTTATACGTTATACGTTATACGTTATACGTTATACGTTATACGTTACACGTTATACGTTATACGTTATACGCTATACGTTATACGTTATACGTTATTCGTTATACGTTATACGTTATACGCTATACGTTATACGTTCTACGTTCTACGTTATATGTTATACGTTATACGTTATACGTTATACGTTATACGTTATACGTTATACGTTATACGTTATACGTTATACGTTATACGTTATACGTTATACGTTATACGTTATACGTTATACGTTATACGTTATACGTTATACGTTATACGTTATACGTATTACGTTATAGGTTATACGTTATACGTTATAGGTTATAAGTTATACGTTATACGTTATACATTATACGTTGTACGTTATACGTTATACGTTATACGTTATACGTTATACGATATACGTTATACGTTATACGTTATACGTTATACGTTATACGTTATACGTTATACGTTATACGTTATACGTTATACGTTATACGTTATACGTTACACGTTATACGTTATACGTTATACGTTATACGTTATACGTTATACGTTATACGTTATACGTTATACGTTATACGTTATACGTTATACGTTAAAAGTTATACGTTATACGTTATACATTATACGTTATACGGCATAAGTTCTAGGATATGCGTTATAGATTATATGTTATACGTTATACGTAATACGTTATACGTTATACGTTATACGTTACACGGTATACGTTATACGTTATCCGTTATACGTTATACGTTATACGTTATACGTTATACGTATTACGTTATACGTTATACGTTATACGTTATACGTTATACGTTATACTTTATACGGTATACGTTATACGTTACACGTTATACGTTATACGTTATACGTTATACGTTATACGTTATACGTTATACGTTATACGTTATTCAGCATAAGTCCTAGGATATGCGTTATACATTATATGTTATACGTTATACGTTAAACGTTATACGTTATACGATATACGTTATACGTTATACGTTATACGTTATACGTTATACGTTATACGTTATACGTTATACGTTATACGTTATACGTTATACGTTATACGTTATACGTTATACGTTATACGTTATACGCTATACGTTATACGTTATACGTTATACGTTATACGTTATACGTTATACGTTATACGTTATACGTTATACGTTATACGTTATACGTTATACGTTATACGCTATACGTTATACGTTATACGTTATACGTTATACGTTATACGTTATACGCTATACGTTATACGTTCTACGTTCTACGTTATACGTTATACGTTATACGTTATACGTTATACGTTATACGTTATACGTTATACGTTATACGTTATACGTTATACGTTATACGTTATACGTTATACGTTATACGTTATACGTTATACGTTATACGTTATACGTAATACGTTATTTGTTATAGGTTATACGTTATACGTTATACGTCATACGTTATACGTTATACGTTATACGTTATACGTTATACGTTATACGTTATACGTTATACGTTATACGTTATGCGATATACGTTAAACGGTATACGTTATACGTTATACGTTGTACGTTATACGTTATACGTTATACGTTATACGTTATACGTTATACGTTATACGTAATACGTTATTTGTTATAGGTTGTACGTTATACGTTATACGTTATACGTTATACGTTATACGTTATACGTTATACGTTATACGTTATACGTTATACGTTATACGTTATACGTTATACGTTATACGTTATACGTTATACGTTATACGTTATACGTTATACGCTATACGTTCTACGTTCTACGTTCTACGTTATACGTTATACGTTATACGTTATACGTAATACGTTATTTGTTATAGGTTATACGTTATACGTTATACGTTATACGTTATACGTTATACGTTATACGTTATACGTTATACGTTATACGTTATACGTTATACGTTATGCGATATACGTTAAACGGTATACGTTATACGTTATACGTTGTACGTTATACGTTATACGTTATACGTTATACGTTATACGTTATACGTTATACGTTATACGTTATACGTTACACGTTATACGTTATACGTTATACGTTATACGTTATACGTTATACGTTATACGTTATACGTTATACGTTATACGTTATACGTTATACGTTATACGTTATACATTATACGGTATACGTTATACGTTATACGTTATACGTTATACGTTATACGTCATACGTTATACGTTATACGTTATACGTTATACGTTATACGTTATACGTTATACGTAATACGTTATTTGTTATAGGTTATACGTTATACGTTATACGTTATACGTTATACGTTATACGTTATACGCTATACGTTATACGTTATACGTTATACGTTATACGCTATACGTTATACGTTCTACGTTCTACGTTATACGTTATACGTTATACGTTATACGTTATACGTTATACGTTGTGCGTTATACGTTATACGTTATACGTTATACGTTATACGTTATACGTTATACGTATTACGTTATACGTTATACGTTATACGTTAAAAGTTATACATTATACGTTATACGTTATACGTTATACGTTATGCGTTATACGTTATACGTTACACGTTATACGTTATACGTTATACGTTATACGTTATACGTTATACGTTATACGTTATACGTTATACGTTATTCAGCATAAGTTCTAGGATATGCGTTTTACATTATATGTTATACGTTATACGTTAAACGTTATACGTTATACGATATACGTTATACCGCTACGTACGTAGACGTTATACGTTACACGTTATACGTTATACGGTATACGTTAGACGTTATACGTTACACGTTATACGTTATGCGTTATACGTTATACGTTATACGTTATACGTTATACGTATTACGTTATAGGTTATACGTTATACGTTATAGGTTATACGTTATACGTTATACGTTATACATTATACGTTGTACGTTATACGTTACACGTTATACGTTATACGTTATACGATATACGTTATACGTTATGCGTTATACGTTATACGTTATACGTTATACGTTATACGTTATACGTTATACGTTATACGTTATACGTTATACGTTACACGTTATACGTTATACGTTATACGTTATACGTTATACGTTATACGTTACACGTTATACGTTATACGTTATACGTTACACGTTAAAAGTTATACGTTATACGTTATACATTATACGTTATACGGCATAAGTTCTAGGATATGCGTTATAGATTATATGTTATACGTTATACGTTATACGTAATACGTTATACGTTATACGTTATACGTTACACGGTATACGTTATACGTTATCCGTTATACGTTATACGTTATACGTTATACGTTATACGTATTACGTTATACGTTATACGTTATACGTTATACGTTATACGTTATACTTTATACGGTATACGTTATACGTTACACGTTATACGTTATACGTTATACGTTATACGTTATACGTTATACGTTATACGTTATACGTTATACGTTATTCAGCATAAGTCCTAGGATATGCGTTATACATTATATGTTATACGTTATACGTTAAACGTTATACGTTATACGATATACGTTATACGCTATACGTTATACGTCATGGGTTATACGTTATTAGTTATACGGTATACGTAATATGTAATACGTTATACGTTATACGTTATACGTTATAGGTTATACGTTATACGTTATACGTCATACGTTATACGTTGTACTTTATACGTTATACGTTATACGTTATACGATATACGTTATACGTTGTACGTATACGTTATACGTTATACGTTATACGTTATACGTTACACGTTATACGTTATACGTTATACGTTATACGTTATACGTTATACGTTACACGTTATACGTTATACGTTATACGTTATACGTTATACGTTACACGTTATACGTTAAAAGTTATACGTTATACGTTATACATTATACGTTATACGGCATAAGTTCTAGGATATGCGTTATAGATTATATGTTATACGTTATACGTAATTCGTTATACGTTATACGTTATACGTTACACGGTATACGTTATACGTTATCCGTTATACGTTATACGTTATACGTTATACGTTATACGTATTACGTTATACGTTATACGTTACACGTTATACGTTATACGTTATACTTTATACGTTATACGTTACACGTTATACGTTAAAAGTTATACATTATACGTTATACATTATACGTTATACGGCATAAGTTCTAGGATATGCGTTATAGATTATATGTTATACGTTATACGTAATACGTTATACGTTATACGTTATACCTTACACGGTATACGTTATACGTTATCCGTTATACGTTATACGTTATACGTTATACGTTATACGTATTACGTTTTACGTTATACGTTACACGTTATACGTTATACGTTATACTTTATACGGTATACGTTATACGTTACACGTTATACGTTATACGTTATACGTTATACGTTATACGTTATACGTTATACGTTATACGTTATACGTTATTCAGCGTAAGTCCTAGGATATGCGTTATACATTATATGTTATACGTTATACGTTAAACATTATACGTTATACGATATACGTTATACGCTATACGTTATACGTCATACGTTACACGTTATACGTTATACGGTATACGTTATACGTTACACGTTATACGTTACACGTTATACGTTATACGGTATACGTTATACGTTATACGTTATACGTTATACGTTATACGTTATGCTTTATACGTTATACGTTATACGTTATACGTATTACGTTATAGCTTATACGTTATACGTTATAGGTTATACGTTATACGTTATACGTTATACATTATACGTTGTACGTTATACGTTATACGTTATACGTTATACGTTATACGATATACGTTATAAGTTATATGTTATAGGTTATACGTAATACGTTATACGTTATACGTTATACGTTATACGTTATACGTTCTACGTTATACGTTATACGTTCTACGTTATACGTTATACGTTATACGTTATACGTTATACGTTATACGTTATACGTTATACGTTATACGTTATACGTTATACGTTATACGTTATACGTTATACGTTATACGTTATACGTTATACGTTATACGTTATACGTTATACGTTATACGTATTACGTTATAGGCTATACGTTATACGTTATAGGTTATAAGTTATACGTTATACGTTATACATTATACGTTGTACGTTATACGTTATACGTTATACGTTATACGTTATACGATATACGTTATACGTTATACGTTATACGTTATACGTTATACGTTATACGTTATACGTTATACGTAATACGTTATTTGTTATAGGTTGTACGTTATACGTTATACGTTATACGTTATACGTTATACGTTATACGTTATACGTTATACGTTATACGTTATACGTTATACGTATTACGTTATAGGCTATACGTTATACGTTATAGGTTATAAGTTATACGTTATACGTTATACATTATACGTTGTACGTTATACGTTATACGTTATACGTTATACGTTATACGATATACGTTATACGTTATACGTTATACGTTATACGTTATACGTTATACGTTATACGTTATACGTTATACGTTCTACGTTATACGTTATACGTTATACGTTATACGTTATACGTTATACGTTATACGTTATACGTTATACGTTATACGTTATACGTATTACGTTATAGGCTATACGTTATACGTTATAGGTTATAAGTTATACGTTATACGTTATACATTATACGTTGTACGTTATACGTTATACGTTATACGTTATACGTTATACGATATACGTTATACGTTATACGTTATACGTTATACGTTATACGTTATACGTTATACGTTATACGTTATACGTTATACGTTATACGCTATACGTTATACGTTCTACGTTCTACGTTATATGTTATACGTTATACGTTATACGTTATACGTTATACGTTATACGTTATACGTTATACGTTATACGTTATACGTTATACGTTATACGTTATACGTTATACGTTATACGTTATACGTTATACGTTATACGTATTACGTTATAGGTTATACGTTATACGTTATAGGTTATAAGTTATACGTTATACGTTATACATTATACGTTGTACGTTATACGTTATACGTATTACGTTATACGTTATACGTTATACGTTATACGTTATACGTTATACGTTATACGTTATGCGATATACGTTAAACGGTATACGTTATACGTTATACGTTGTACGTTATACGTTATACGTTATACGTTATACGTTATACGTTATACGTTATACGTTATACGTAATACGTTATTTGTTATAGGTTGTACGTTATACGTTATACGTTATACGTTATACGTTATACGTTATACGTTATACGTTATACGTTATACGTTATACGTTATACGTTATACGTTATACGTTATACGTTATACGTTATACGTTATACGTTATACGCTATACGTTCTACGTTCTACGTTCTACGTTATACGTTATACTTTATACGGTATACGTTATACGTTACACGTTATACGTTATACGTTATACGTTATACGTTATACGTTATACGTTATACGTTATACATTATACATTATACGGTATACGTTATACGTTATACGTTATACGTTATACGTTATACGTTATACGTTATACGTTATACGGTATACGTTATACGTTATACGTTATACGTTATACGTTATACGTTATACGTTATACGTTATACGTTATACGTTATACGTTATACGTTATACGTTATTCAGCATAAGTCCTAGGATATGCGTTATACATTATATGTTATACGTTATACGTTAAACGTTATACGTTATACGATATACGTTATACGCTATACGTTATACGTCATACGTTACACGTTATACGTTATACGGTATACGTTATACGTTATACGTTATACGTTATACGTTATACGTATTACGTTATACGTTATACGTTATACGATATACGTTATACGTTATACTTTATACGGTATACGTTATACGTTACACGTTATACGTTATACGTTATACGTTATACGTTATACGTTATACGTTATACGTTATACGTTATACGTTATACGTTATTCAGCATAAGTCCTAGGATATGCGTTATACATTATATGTTATACGTTATACGTTAAACGTTATACGTTATACGATATACGTTATACGCTATACGTTATACGTCATACGTTACACGTTATACGTTATACGGTATACGTTATACGTTATACGTTATACGTTATACGTTATGCTTTATACGTTATACGTTATACGTTATACGTATTACGTTATAGCTTATACGTTATACGTTATAGGTTATACGTTATACGTTATACGTTATACATTATACGTTGTACGTTATACGTTATACGTTATACGTTATACGTTATACGATATACGTTATACGTTATATGTTATAGGTTATACGTAATACGTTATACGTTATACGTTATACGTTATACGTTATACGTTCTACGTTATACGTTATACGTTCTACGTTATACGTTATACGTTATACGTTATACGTTATACGTTATACGTTATACGTTATACGTTATACGTTATACGTTATACGTTATACGTTATACGTTATACGTTATACGTTATACGTTATACGCTATACGTTATACGTTATACGTTATACGTTATACGTTATACGTTATACGCTATACGTTATACGTTCTACGTTCTACGTTATACGTTATACGTTATACGTTATACGTTATACGTTATACGTTATACGTTATACGTTATACGTTATACGTTATACGTTATACGTTATACGTTATACGTTATACGTTATACGTAATACGTTATTTGTTATAGGTTATACGTTATACGTTATACGTCATACGTTATACGTTATACGTTATACGTTATACGTTATACGTTATACGTTATACGTTATACGTTATACGTTATACGTTATACGTTATACGTTATACATTATACATTATACGGTATACGTTATACGTTATACGTTATACGTTATACGTTATACGTTATACGTAATACATTATTTGTTATAGGTTATACGTTATACGTTATACGTTATACGTTATACGTTAAACGTTATACGTTACACGTTATACGTTATACGTTATACGTTATACGTTATACGTTATACGTTATACGTTATACGTTATACGTTATACGTTATACGTTATACATTATACATTATACGGTATACGTTATAGGTTATACGTTATACGTTATACGTTATACGTTATACGTTATACGTTATACGTTATACGTTATACGTTATACGTTATACGTTATACGTAATACGTTATTTGTTATAGGTTATACGTTATACGTTATACGTTATACGTTATACGTTATACGTTATACGCTATACGTTATACGTTATACGTTATACGTTATACGCTATACGTTATACGTTCTACGTTCTACGTTATACGTTATACGTTATACGTTATACGTTATACGTTATACGTTATGCGTTATACGTTATACGTTATACGTTATACGTTATACGTTATACGTTATACGTATTACGTTATACGTTATACGTTATACGTTAAAAGTTATACATTATACGTTATACGTTATACGTTATACGTTATGCGTTATACGTTATACGTTACACGTTATACGTTATACGTTATACGTTATACGTTATACGTTATACGTTATACGTTATACGTTATACGTTATTCAGCCTAAGTTCTAGGATATGCGTTTTACATTATATGTTATACGTTATACGTTAAACGTTATACGTTATACGATATACGTTATACGCTATACGTTAGACGTTATACGTTACACGTTATACGTTATACGGTATACGTTAGACGTTATACGTTACACGTTATACGTTATGCGTTATACGTTATACGTTATACGTTATACGTTATACGTATTACGTTATAGGTTATACGTTATACGTTATAGGTTGTACGTTATACGTTATACGTTATACATTATACGTTGTACGTTATACGTTACACGTTATACGTTATACGTTATACGATATACGTTATACGTTATGCGTTATACGTTATACGTTATACGTTATACGTTATACGTTATACGTTATACGTTATACGTTATACGTTATACGTTACACGTTATACGTTATACGTTATACGTTATACGTTATACGTTATACGTTATACGTTATACGTTATACGTTATACGTTACACGTTAAAAGTTATACGTTATACGTTATACATTATACGTTATACGGCATAAGTTCTAGGATATGCGTTATAGATTATATGTTATACGTTATACGTAATACGTTATACGTTATACGTTATACGTTACACGGTATACGTTATACGTTATCCGTTATACGTTATACGTTATACGTTATACGTTATACGTATTACGTTATACGTTATACGTTATACGTTATACGTTATACGTTATACTTTATACGGTATACGTTATACGTTACACGTTATACGTTATACGTTATACGTTATACGTTATACGTTATACGTTATACGTTATACGTTATTCCGCATAAGTCCTAGGATATGCGTTATACATTATATGTTATACGTTATACGTTAAACGTTATACGTTATACGATATACGTTATACGCTATACGTTATACGTCATGGGTTATACGTTATTAGTTATACGGTATACGTAATATGTAATACGTTATACGTTATACGTTATACGTTATAGGTTATACGTTATACGTTATACATCATACGTTATACGTTGTACTTTATACGTTATACGTTATACGTTATACGATATACGTTATACGTTGTACGTTATACGTTATACGTTATACGTCATAGGTCTTACGTTATACGTTATACGTTATACGGTATACGTAATATGTAATACGTTATACGTTATACGTTACACGTCATACGTTATACGTCATAGGTCTTACGTTATACGTTATACGTTATACGGTATACGTAATATGTAACACGTTATACGTTATACGTTACACGTTATACGTTATACGTCATAGGTCTTACGTTATATGTTATACGATATACGGTATACGTTATACGTTATACGTTATATGTTATACGTTATAAGTTATACGTTATACGTTATACGTTATACGTTATACGTTATACGGTATACGTAATATGTAATACGTTATACGGTATACGTTATACGTTATACGTTATACGTTATACGTTATACGTTATACGTTATACGTTATACGTTATACGTTATACGTTATACGTTATACGTTATACGTTATACGTTATACGTTATACGTTATACGTTATACGTTATACGTTATACGTTATACGTTATACGTTATACGTTATACGTTATACGTAATACGTTATTTGTTATAGGTTATACATTATACGTTATACGTTATACGTTATACGTTATACGTTATACGTTATACGTTATCCGTTATACGTTATACGTTATACGTTATGCGATATACGTTAAACGGTATACGTTATACGTTATACGTTGTACGTTATACGTTATACGTTATACGTTATACGTTATACGTTATACGTTATACGTTATACTTTATACGGTATACGTTATAAGTTACACGTTATACGTTATACTTTATACGTTATACGTTATACGTTATACGTTATACGTTATACGTTATACGTTATACGTTATACGTTATACGTTATACGTTATACATTATACGGTATACGTTATACGTTATACGTTATACGTTATACGTTATACGTTATACGTTATACGTTATACGTCATACGTTATACGTTATACGTTATACGTTATACGCTATACGTTATACGTTCTACGTTCTACGTTATACGTTATACGTTATACGTTATACGTTTTACGTTATACGTTATACGTTATACGTTATACGTTATACGTTATACGTTATACGTTATACGTTATACGTTATACGTTATACGTATTACGTTATACGTTATACGTTATACGTTAAAAGTTATACATTATACGTTATACGTTATACGTTATACGTTATGCGTTATACGTTATACGTTATACGTTATACGTTATACGTTATACGTTATACGTTATACGTTATACGTTATACGTTATACGTTATACGTTATACGTTATACGTAATACGTTATTTGTTATAGGTTATACGTTATACGTTATACGTTATACGTTATACGTTATACGTTATACGTTATACGTTATACGTTATACGTTATACGTTATACGTTATACGTTATACGTTATACGTTATACGTTATACGTTATACGTTATACATTATGCGATATACGTTAAACGGTATACGTTATACGTTATACGTTGTACGTTATACGTTATACGTTATACGTTATACGTTATACGTTATACGTTATACGTTATACGTTATACGTTATACTTTATACGGTATACGTTATACGTTACACGTTATACGTTATACGTTATACGTTATACGTTATACGTTATACGTTATACGTTATACGTTATACGTTATACGTTATACGTTATACGTTATACGTTATACGTTATACGTTATACGTTATACGTTATACGTTATACGTTATACGTTATACGTTATACGTTATACGTTATACGTTATACGTTATACGTTATACGTTATACGCTATACGTTATACGTGATACGTTATACGTTATACG
This sequence comes from Ptiloglossa arizonensis, assembly GCF_051014685.1. Classification (NCBI taxonomy): domain Eukaryota; kingdom Metazoa; phylum Arthropoda; class Insecta; order Hymenoptera; family Colletidae; genus Ptiloglossa; species Ptiloglossa arizonensis. The sequence goes on from NW_027479729.1 coordinate 68,222, forward strand.
TTATACGTTATACGCTATACGTTATACGTTATACGTTCTACGTTATACGTTATACGTTCTACGTTATACGTTATACGTTATACGTTATACGTTATACGTTATACGTTATACGTTATACGTTATACGTTATACGTTATACGTTATACGTTATACGTTATACGTTATACGTTATACGTTATACGTTATACGTTATACGTTATACGCTATACGTTATACGTTATACGTTATACGTTATACGTTATACGTTATACGCTATACGTTATACGTTCTACGTTCTACGTTATACGTTATACGTTATACGTTATACGTTATACGTTATACGTTATACGTTATACGTTATACGTTATACGTTATACGTTATACGTTATACGTTATACGTTATACGTTATACGTATTACGTTATACGTTATACGTTATACGTTAAAAGTTATACGTTATACGTTATACGTTATACGTTATACGTTATGCGTTATACGTTATACGTTATACGTTATACGTTATACGTTATACGTTATACGTTATACGTTATACGTTATACGTTATACGTTATACGTTATACGTTATACGTTATACGTTATACGTTATACGTAATACGTTATTTGTTATAGGTTATACGTTATACGTTATACGTTATACGTTATACGTTATACGTTATACGTTGTACGTTATACGTTATACGTTATACGTTATACGTTATACGTTATACGTTATACGTTATACTTTATACGGTATACGTTATACGTTACACGTTATACGTTATACGTTATACGTTATACGTTATACGTTATACGTTATACGTTATACGTTATACGTTATACGTTATACGTTATACGTTATACGTTATACATTATACGGTATACGTTATACGTTATACGTTATACGTTGTACGTTAAAAGTTATACATTATACGTTATACGTTATACGTTATACGTTATGCGTTATACGTTATACGTTATACGTTATACGTTATGCGTTATACGTTATACGTTATACGTTATACGTTATACGTTATACTTTATACGGTATACGTTATACGTTATACGTTATACGTTATACGTTATACGTTTTACGTTATACGTTATACGTTATACGTTATACGTTATACGTTATACGTTATACGTTATACGTTATACGTTATACGTTATACGTTATACGTTATACGTTATACGTTATACGTTATACGTTATACGTTATACGTTATACGTTATACGTTATACGTTATACGTTATACGTTATACGTTATACGTTATACGTAATACGTTATTTGTTATAGGTTATACGTTATACGTTATACGTTATACGTTAAAAGTTATATATTATACGTTATACGTTATACGTTATACGTTATGCGTTATACGTTATACGTTATACGTTATACGTTATACGTTATACGTTATACGTTATACGTTATACGTTATACGTTATACGTTATACGTTATACGTTATACGTTATACGTTATACGTTATACGTTATACGTTATACGTTATACGTTATACGTTATTTGTTATAGGTTATACGTTATACGTTATACGTTATACGTTATACGTTATACGTTATACGTTATACGTTATACGTTATACGTTATACGTTATACGTTATACGTTATACGTTATACGTTATACGTTATACGTTATACGTTATACGCTATACGCTATACGTTATACGTTATACGTTATACGTTATACGTTATACGTTATACGCTATACGTTATACGTTCTACGTTCTACGTTATACGTTATACGTTATACGTTATACGTAATACGTTATACGTTAAAAGTTATACGTTATACGTTATACGTTATACGTTATACGTTATGCGTTATACGTTATACGTTATACGTTATACGTTATACGTTATACGTTATACGTTATACGTTATACGTTATACGTTATACGTTATACGTTATACGTTATACGTTATACGTTATACGTTATACGTAATACGTTATTTGTTATAGGTTATACGTTATACGTTATACGTTATACGTTATACGTTATACGTTATACGTTGTACGTTATACGTTATACGTTATACGTTATACGTTATACGTTATACGTTATACGTTATACTTTATACGGTATACGTTATACGTTACACGTTATACGTTATACGTTATACGTTATACGTTATACGTTATACGTTATACGTTATACGTTATACGTTATACGTTATACGTTATACGTTATACGTTATACATTATACGGTATACGTTATACGTTATACGTTATACGTTATACGTTATACGTTATACGTCATACGTTATACGTTATACGTTATACGTTATACGTTATACGTATTACGTTATACGTTATACGTTATACGTTAAAAGTTATACATTATACGTTATACGTTATACGTTATACGTTATGCGTTATACGTTATACGTTATACGTTATACGTTATGCGTTATACGTTATACGTTATACGTTATACGTTATACGTTATACTTTATACGGTATACGTTATACGTTATACGTTATACGTTATACGTTATACGTTTTACGTTATACGTTATACGTTATACGTTATACGTTATACGTTATACGTTATACGTTATACGTTATACGTTATACGTTATACGTTATACGTTATACGTTATACGTTATACGTTATACGTTATACGTTATACGTTATACGTTATACGTTATACGTTATACGTTATACGTTATACGTTATACGTTATACGTTATACGTAATACGTTATTTGTTATAGGTTATACGTTATACGTTATACGTTATACGTTAAAAGTTATATATTATACGTTATACGTTATACGTTATACGTTATGCGTTATACGTTATACGTTATACGTTATACGTTATACGTTATACGTTATACGTTATACGTTATACGTTATACGTTATACGTTATACGTTATACGTTATACGTTATACGTTATACGTTATACGTTATACGTTATACGTTATACGTTATACGTTATTTGTTATAGGTTATACGTTATACGTTATACGTTATACGTTATACGTTATACGTTATACGTTATACGTTATACGTTATACGTTATACGTTATACGTTATACGTTATACGTTATACGTTATACGTTATACGTTATACGTTATACGCTATACGCTATACGTTATACGTTATACGTTATACGTTATACGTTATACGTTATACGCTATACGTTATACGTTCTACGTTCTACGTTATACGTTATACGTTATACGTTATACGTTATACGTTATACGTTATACGTTATACGTTATACGTTATACGTTATACGTTCTACGTTATACGTTATACGTTCTACGTTATACGTTATACGTTATACGTTATACGTTATACGTTATACGTTATACGTTATACGTTATACGTTATACGTTATACGTTATACGTTATACGTTATACGTTATACGTTATACGTTATACGTTATACGTTATACGTTATACGTTATACGTTATACGTTATACGTTATACGTTATACGTTATACGTTATACGTTATACGCTATACGCTATACGTTATACGTTATACGTTATACGTTATACGTTATACGTTATACGCTATACGTTATACGTTCTACGTTCTACGTTATACGTTATACGTTATACGTTATACGTTATACGTTATACGTTATACGTTATACGTTATACGTTATACGTTATACGTTATACGTTATACGTTATACGTTATACGTTATATGTTATACGTTATACGTTATACGTTATACGTTATACGTTATACGTTATACGCTATACGTTATACGTTATACGTTATACGTTATACGTTATACGTTATACGCTATACGTTATACGTTCTACGTTCTACGTTATACGTTATACGTTATACGTTATACGTTATACGTTATACGTTATACGTTATACGTTATACGTTATACGTTATACGTTATACGTTATACGTTATACGTTATACGTTATACGTATTACGTTATACGTTATACGTTATACGTTAAAAGTTATACGTTATACGTT